>NC_089180.1:2757940-3031324 GCF_947507565.1 Oscarella lobularis | reverse complement strand
CGGTCCTTCAGGTGCTATTCCCCGAAGACGTGCAGAATCGCTCCGATCCTGGCGCACGAGAACCAGCGACGAGCGACGTAGGCACTCTAGCCAATTTAAAAAACGTTTTACTTACCTTTTCTCAAAGGCTGATCGTCAACGTCGAACTCGGTGAGATCCTACGATCGTTCGACGCGAAAGAGGTCGCGGCGAAAAGAAACCGCAAAATTTAAACAAAGATACTCTATCTTCTATTTACTCTTCATATTTACTCTCCATTACCTCTAATAAAAACGATACATACAAAAAACGCCGAAAACGACCACTTTCTTCTTGGTAACGCGCGCTACTTGGTGACCGCTACTCGAAATACCGGACGTTCCACGCATTCCACTACGGCAATGGAATAAACTTGTTCACAAATAGTCTCGTCACACATGAACACTTTTTTCAGCATAATTAATATTTTAGACATTTTTGAGACCTCTTTACCCCTCTTACCCTGACCAATACATCCGAGTACACTCAACGATGACGAACGGGCGACGAGCACAATGTGGAACACCATGTAATTCTCAATTCTTGAAACCCTTCTAGGCAATACTTAAAGTGTTCCTGTAATAGGCACACACCCTGTATTGTACGAGAGCAATGAAGGAAGAGGAAGTTGCTCGTAGAATTTTTGCGCTATAAAAGAAGGCCACAATGTGAAACACCATGAAATTTTCAATTCGTACAAAGCAAGACATATGTACCGGAAGGCCTTAGTCGTCTACCTACGTCAACTTATCGTGCAGCATGCATTGTCAAACAGTCATTCTGGCTTGTAAAGAGCCGTGTGTGCAACCTAGATATAATTTAAAAGTGCGGCCGTATTTCACTAAATATACCTGAAAAGTTACAGTTAAAACAGATACATTTTCAGACGTTTTTTCGGATTTTTGGTTTAGTTGAAAATATCGCATGGCGCGTGTAGGCACAGGCCCAAAAGTCGAGGAGCAATCGTCCGCGCTAGCGCGAACGCCGCCTCCGTCAACGGGGGCTCTCAACTGACGTCAACAGCGGGCCACGGCGACTGCAAGCAGCTTGCTGACGTCAGTGACATATAGCTTCCAAGCTCTCTCAGACGACACCGCGCATTGGCGAAGCACTTTTTCACTTTGATCGTTTTTAATTACGTTGAGATCGTCGAGCAAGATTGTTGATTTTGTCTCGACTAGAATAGGTCGATGTTTGTGATGTTTGAACTATTGCTTTAGCACGTGCTTTGATTCAAACAATAAATACCTAATTTCTCCGCATAATCAATGTATGGCGTACCTTCAAAATTTTTTTTAATTATTTTACTCACAAGGTAAGTGCTCTAGCAATTAAAGGATCATTGCCATGTGAAAATGACTTGCCTTTTTTCCTGACTCAAGTTACTCTTTGTCACGTTATGTTTAATTTGTCAAAGATTTAGGGCCTGGGGAATTTTCTCACTCCAGCTGACAGACGTTTACTTTGGTTTCCGGTTATACCCTGTACGAGTAACGCATACGTCATTGGTGGAACGGAAGTGCTTAGCGCATTTACATTTTGTAGGAGTGCCTTGTGGAGCTTTTTCTACGGCCTCTACGGTTTTACGTTGTGTTGCCGTTGGCTTGTTGCAGTTATAGCAGCTAAAGCGAATATCTCTTTTTCGCCTTCAAAGGACCCTGCAAAAACACAAGTATTTATCGTTCAGGTGAAGCGCACTCGGGCTTTGTAGAATAGTCCGACGGAGCATTTGCGGCTCTGCCTCGGAATAGTCTGTCACAGGTCGTCAAATGTCGAAAGACAGAATTACTATAGAGGCCTGTTTTAAAGGATGCTTGCGTGAAAGTGGAGCAACCGTGAAACTCTCCTATAAACCGGAGTTTTCTTTTATAAAAGGATAAAGATCGTTTGAACCACACCACATCGAGCAAGCCGCCATGCAGGTTGAACAGCGTTACTTACGATCCGTCTTGTAAAGAATCAGCCGAGTACACTATAGGTGTCCATTCTTGAAAGTAAACAATGGATCCTAGGTGAACACGTGTTATCCTTCACTGTTTTCGTCTCGTCTCTTCGCGCGACTCCTATTTCCGTTGATTGTCTTTTTTGCTACAACCGGTTTTAGTTAAAACAAGCGCCCTACGCGCGTTAGCGGGACCACCTCGAGGATTTTTTGATGTGGTTGTGTTTTGAGTCGTGTCCGGGCACGATTTTATTACGTGACGACGTGTTTGACGCCAGCCTACGACAAAGAGCGACAAACCCCTACTCGATTTTTGAGTCGAGCAAAACGTTTCCCTTCCCGCCTTGACAAGAGCTTCGACCTGGTACATCAGTATAGGCTTGTTCGCCAAGACTGGGGGACTTGGTTCTGGGGCAGCGATCGTTTCGAACGAGACGCGGTGCAATCGCCGATGCAGGGCTCCTCCGTTTGAGGTTCGCTCGACCAGGGTCACTTCCGTGCGCCACGTGAGGAATTTTAGAAAGGGGGTCGCGCTTATTGTAGGAGACAGAATGGGCATGAGAAAGCAGAACGGACTCGTCATTTGCACAATCTGCTGCTAAGACGCATTGCTGCATCAACGTCGACAACGGTGGTGACACCGCTCATTGCGAAAAACCATTGTTACGAGCAATCGATCGAACAGAAATTCCTATGGTTGTCATTTGCTTGTCGTCAAAAGAATGGGCAAGTTCGCGATTAGCGGACCCGATATATCATTAGAGCATGGAGGCGTGTTGGCATGAGTCCCGCCTCGAAATAACATCAAGCACTCCGTGCTTTTGATAAATAGACGGTGAGCCAAGAATGCCAATTTGAACAGGCCCTCCCCAAGTACGGAGCGACGTGAGACGCGAAATGGCTTTACCCATTTTGATCTATCTTCTCCTCAAAGCTGTATAAATTGTCGAGAACGGCGTTAAACTAGATAATGATGGCATTTTGTGAGCCATCATGTGATCCCCTAACACCCTCAGCACGCTATCTAAAATTCTTTTTACTCTACTTTTAGAAAAGCCTACGTCCATCACACTGCCTAACGACGTTAGTTGGCTAATCCTTATTTTCAGCAATTAATTTGACCTTTTATGTGACTCAGAGCTAGCTACACCTCTCTACCGCAACCCCTGCCCCTTCGATCACGAGGCCCATTATCAGCTCTCAGTTGGATTTGCGTGCTGCGGGCTTCGCTCGCAGCACGACAAACCCAACGTGCTCCCTTACTGCATTCCCTTGATAACGCTATTTATTACGTGCCCGTTCTGTTTATTTATCCTTGGCGACAACCTGCAACCATAGATATAACTGTTATATTATACTGTTATAACTGTTATATTATATAGTACTGTTATATCTATGCTGAAACTGTTGATCCTAATCCGGGGTTGCTATCTACTGTGACGTAACGTTTTCAGTAGAATATTTTTCAAAGTGCGATACATAAAAAGACGTGCATTTTAGGACAGCGCATAATACCGAAAATTTTCTGCGCCCGCATGTCTACACTAACGCTTAAACTTTAAGCCTGAAAACTATCTATGGGCGTTTGTCCAAGCAAGAATTTTTAATCTGAAACGCACAGCGAAGCTGACGGATATCTCCAGTACAAACGACGATCACCCGCTGAGGGAGGCGCCCACTATCCTTTTCTGGTGTAAAGGTGGCTTTGGTTAATCCGTTCTGTTACAATTTATTCAAAGCGGAATAAATTTGACAGATGTGATTTTCCGACGTCCCTTTCATCACCAAAATCTGTCGGCAATGGCTTCACTGCAGCGCCCACTAATGCTCCATTGGCCATTGTGGTGCGACCTCTTGAGGCCTACTCAGGGCGCGTCGGCTAATCACCCCTCTTATAATATATTCACACTGATTCCACTACGGCGCCCGCTACCGCGATTTTCTGGCGTTTGCTTGAGGCAACGAAGGGCGCGGCGGCTAATGACTTCTGTTCTAATTACTAACGCTCCGCAGGCTCTTTTCGGGCGTTCGCTAGATCTGTACAGGCTACACGAAGGACGCCTAGGCCAATCACTTCATTTACACCACGGAACGAATTCTACGGAATTAATTTCCGGGGTCACTGTCTGCACCATCGCCGGAATATTCCAGCGGTGCCCAAGTACTGACGCTCTGCAGGGCCTTTCTCGGGCGTACGCTCGAAGCTACGTATACTAAGAGCGCGTAAGCGGAGCGACGGGCTAGTGCAGGCTGTTCGACGGCGCCCGTTCGCGGTGGGGCATCGCCGGCATCGCCGCGCGGTCCCGGCAGGTCACGCGAGGAACGCGACGGCGCCGTAAAATTATCGAGGGCGATCACGTGGCGCTCGGTCCCGTATCGGCAATGGCGTCGTTTGGGCTTTAAAGGTATAGATGGCGTCGTTTGGGCTTTAAAGGTATAGATGGCGTCGTTTGGGCTTTAAAGGTATAGATATACTAGCAGCTGTACCCGTGCTTTGCACGGGTAGGGATTTTTCATTTTCTGGCAAATCTTTCACTACTAATTAAGTTATTATACCTGGAGCCAAAGGTATGGTTACTTGTGTATAAATCAAATAATTATAATATCGAACCCGTAAATTAAGGTTTCGATATCTGAAACACGGGATTTACCGACATCAGTTTAAACGTTATAATTTATTCACCAGAGTTTTCCGAGGTCCCTTCTCCATCACCGGAATCGGCCGGCGGTGATTTGACTGCGCGCCCACTAACTCTAATGGTCATTCTCGGACGGCCGCTGGATCTATAGAGGCTACGTACGACATAAGCATGGGCCAAATCCGTTTACTGTTATAATTTTTCACTACCGAATAAATGAGATTTTCCAGTGTCACTCCATCATTACCGGAATTTGCCGGTGATGATTCCACTGCGGCGCCCACTAACGCTCCGCAGGTCATTTTCTGGTGTGAAGGGCGGTTTGGTTAATCAGGTCTGTTACAATTTATTCAAAGCGGAATAAACTTGACAGATATGATTTTCCGACGTCCCTTTAACATCACCAAAATCTGTCGGCAATGGCTTCACTGCGGCGCCCACTAACGCTCCGCAGGCCATTGTGGTGCGACCGCTTGAGGCCTACTGAGGGCGCGTCCGCTAATCACCCCTCTTATAATATATTCACAAAATAATAAATTTGGCGAATAAGATTTTTTCACGTTTCCTAATCAGTACCGGAATTTTCCGGGAATGATTCCACTACGGCGCCCGCTACCGCGTATGTGGCCATTTTTCGGCTTTTGCTTGAGGCCACGAAGGCTAATCACTTCTGGTATTTATCATTACCGGAATCTGACGGAGATGACTTCACTGCGGGGCCTTTCTCGGCGGGGCCTTTCTCGGGCGTACGCTCGAAGCTACGCATACTAAGAGCGCGTAAGCCGAGCGACGGGCTAGTGCAGGCTGTTCGACGGCGCCCGTTCGCGGTGGGGCATCGCCGTCATCGCCGCGCGGTCCCGGCAGGTCACGGGGGGAACGCGACGGCACCGTAAAATTATCGAGGGCGATCACGTGGCGCTCGGTCCCGTATCGGCAATGGCGTCGTTTGGGCTTTAAAGGTATAGACTAGCTGCTGTACCCGTGCTTCGCACGGGTAGGGAATTTTCATTTTCCGGCAAATCTTTCACTACTGATTAAGTTATTAAACCTGGAGCCCAAGCTGTAGTTACTGGTGTGTAAATGAAATAAGTGACGCTTCTCTTTAGCAGAACTCTTCACCTCTTCCTCCAATTGAGTGCATTGTCGTCGAAGGTGCTGCAACTCGCGCTCAATTCTTTTCATTTCGTGATTTCCAATTTGAGACGGACGCTCTATTGCTGTCATTGACGAACGTACTTCTCGTTCGATTTTCATGTACGACTCGTTTCTCGAATCTAAATTGGAGATTACTTCAATGCGGATTATTTATACTAATGAGCCGTACCAAGATGAAGACATTTGAGACCCTCATCATAAACAAGAACGTCTGTAGTCTTGTCATCGTTCTGCACACAGTGAGATGTGTGATAACAAACGTCTTCAAATTGTTGACTGACGTCCATCTAAAGTAATCAGTGAATAAAAAATGAGGATATCATTGTGGCAAACCTGATACGCTTTCTTATCATCAATATCCAAAACGTAAACAGACTCAGAAGCACTAATAAACTCACCACCGATGAGAAGACAAAGTGATTTCTGTTCTAATCCTTCTTTCACTAATTGACAAATTGTATGACCCTCTCTGGGTGATGGGTTCACATCAAAATCAATTATTGTCCAGCTCTAACCAATATATTAGTATTAGCCATTATTGATTTACAAACTACTTTATTTTGTAAATTCAAAATGAATGAGTGACTTTCCTCATTGCTATCCCTTCCAAGAAGAAATGTTCGATTTTGGTCAATTGTAGCCATTGCAGCCCAAAGTGGTGGAGGTCTCGTTCCACTCAATTCCAAATCCAGCCACATTCCTATGATGAATTTTAATTTGATAATACGTGATAGTTAATTAAAAACCTCTTTCATTTCCCTCTTCAAATTGAAATTCATAGATCTCATTATTGTAAAGTCCTGTCTGAGTTGCCCCAGACTGGAGTTGGTCATGAGAAATGTCATCGCTCTTTCCCCCGTACATGATCATTCTCGATCCAATGACACAGAAACAGCACTGTGAGCGTGGGGCCGGTTTCTTTCCTCCGATGAGCGTGGCTACTTCGATCCATTCCATTTTCATCGGATCGAGACGATAAACGATTCCAAGATAACTTCCGTCTTCCTTCTTTCCCCCGTAGGAGTAGATCATCTTGTCGATTACGACACATCGTGCGTCTTCGCAAGGTGGAGGAATCGTTGGGCCACGAGCCAAATGACAGACCCATTTTCTTTCCGACGCCGCAACGCGTACATTCAGAGTCCAGATTGCATCGCGATTCAAGTACACTCGAACCTCTCATATCCGGACCTCTAAGTTACGGGCACCTCCCAGGACCGGGCAGCTCTTAGAGCGAAGTACATTGCTTAGTAACAAACAGTTCTTCGGCGTTTCGTCGCGTGCAGCACGTTCCTTGCGTTAAATACATGTACTCTCAGTTCCGGGCACCTCTTTATTCCGGGCAGGCCCTGTTCCCAAGCTGCCCGGATATGAGAGGTTCGAGTGTATTCTGACCCATCAGAGCCACCGAAGAGATAGAGACGACCCTCGACCAAAGCGCTTTCATGGGCATATCGCGTTTCGGGTTCTTTCTTTGATTGACCGTCAGTCGAGTCGCTTGGAACAAACTCCGCCATCTCTGAGAACGATCTCTACGCGAATACGCGCACGCGCAGTGACAAAAACATTCGAATGCTAATCGAACTTTCCTTATTGACGAATTCGGGTCGACCGCGGTCGGCTCTTTGCCTTCGCTCGCCTGTCGCTTGCGCATATCGTCGCGCAGCTTTGCGTGCCAACGTTTCTCGTCGTGCCGAAAGAGTGCGCGGAGCAGAAGAGACGACGTGCGAGCCGAAAATAGGGGATCATGTCGACGCAGAAACTCGCGTGGACACCGACGTCGTTGCGACGACCCTTCGCGCCGTAGATCGTCGCGCATGAGGAGGGATATATGGATGGCGATCGAGCGCCGCTTGGGTGCGTCGGAGAGCTAGGTGACCGACGCGAACGGAGAACGTTTGCGAAGTATCCCTTCTGTCAGAGATATGTGTACTGTATCAGCGCAATCGTGATGACACGTACGTACGTAAAACCACGTAACACATAAAAAATGAAATGTAAGAAAACAAAGAAATAATTAATTTAGAAATAACCATTTTCTGTTACTAATTCTTCTAGTCGACCTCCTATACGAACAGCAGTGCACGCATCAACGATTTTGTGGCGAGTGTTCCTTTTTGAGTATCCATTCTCTTTCGCATACTTTTCCAGAAGAGATCGACACTGGTTGATGCTCTCTCGATTGCTTTCACGAATACTTTGAAGCGTTTCCCAGTCAAATCCTAAACGGTCTCCTATGTCATGCCAGTTGCTAAAACCGGCTTCGCACACAATTCGAGAAAAGTCATTCCAAGGTGCGCCATAAAAGGAATCTGCCACGGTGTTCTCACCGGAAGACAGCGTCTTTGCAAAGTACAAAGAAGCGAAAATCACAAACACAACACTGAAGACCCACCACAAATGAGATTGAAGATTGATTGAAATAATCCAACTAAATGATATAGAAGAAATACAAAATACGTTACTACGCTTCATGAAAACCTATACCTGCTGCTTCCTTTTTCCGTTTCGCGATCTCTAAGACGATCGGCCTCAGCTGCTTTCCCTCGCGAGACGCTTGAAGAGTTTCACCACGTCTCATTTCAACCGCCTTTTCTTCTCTGATATCAATTATTAAATTATTCTAAAAGGAAGAGGAGTCAACGATGCATTGTCTACCTTAGTTGACGTTGGGCTTCAGTTGCTGAGACCAAGTCTCGAGTACGTTGCTCAAGTTGTCTCCTGAAAAATCATTACTTTGGAGATGTAGAATAAGTATCTGATCAATAACCTGATAGACGTATTCTCTTCTGCAAAACGGCGCCGATCTTGATCAAATTCCTGTCTGGAGAACATCATATTAAATCAATGACGTATAGTCAAAGCATATTCAGAAAACGTGGGGATATAAAATAATTATCAATAACCTGATAGAAGTATTTTCTTCTTCAAGACGACGTTGATTTCGATTAAACTCTTCTCTGCAAAAACATCATATAGAATAAAATTTCTGCGCCCACGCCTTCTCTTCAACCTCATTTGAGCTACTTGCTCTTCCCAGCGACGCTTCTCTTCAGCACAACTCTCCACTTCTTCCGCGCACTGTCGTCGAAGATGCTGCAACTCGCGCTGAATTACTTCTCGTTCGATTTTCATGTACGACTCGTTTCTCGAATCTAAATTGGACATTAACTGTTTTAACGGTAGTCCGTTCTAAAAGGTAAACCGCTTGTTCCAATGTTGATGTGTTCCAAACTAGATACGGGACTCTAGCTCCAGTCAACGAAACGAAGCGCGTCAGGGTTAAAAAGCAAACAACACGACAAGAGACAGCGCATCACTCTGCGTCAGAGAAGGCTACTGTGTAGGCGGTTGAAATCGGTGTCTTCCAGAACTGGAATCGGACTACTGCCCGAGATGCAGGCCGCGAAAGGTAGGTCGTGCGCAACGCGACAAGGGTGAGGTTTTAGGCCGCGAAAACGCACGTCAGTAATCTTATTCGTACTTTATTCAGATTCGATCTCGTAACGAGTAGGTATCGCCCGAAACGAAGCAAGAAAAAGGACTTTAAAAAGGGTGTGTCACTAGCGTGCGCTCGTGACGGACCCCCCTGCGCGCAGCACAGTTCATTCAGCTGAGCTGTCGGAGATGCAGAAGGTTATGAATAAGCCCACCGTTAGGCTGCAGAGGCCTTCTGATACGCGCTGGCTGTCTCTCGGCAACGCCGTCACGGCATTACGCTCGTGACGGACCCCCCTGCGCGCAGCACAGTTCATTCAGCTGAGCTGTCGGAGATGCAGAAGGTTATGAATAAGCCCACCGTTAGGCTGCAGAGGCCTTCTGATACGCGCTGGCTGTCTCTGCAACGCCGTCACGGCATTACCTAAAAGCTTGGCTGGAGTGAAATCTGTTCTCGAAAACGAGGCGGCAAGCGGCAACGTGACGGCTATAGGGCTTGTGCATTAATTCAAAAAACCGATGTTTCTCGTATTGTCTTCTCTTTTCATGAAATCAGGGATTCCGTGACAGGTTGAAGAGATGCCTAGCGAATAAGAATAGAAAGTGTAAGCATTAGGCACGTAAAATGAGTGATGAACCTCGTGCGTTTGATATTGCTTCAAAAACCATATGTACAATTTATAGTTGTTACGACGAAATGTGGGTTTTTCAGCCCAATTCTATTGTAATCTTTGTACGTTTTGTTGGGAGTTGCTGTTAGAGCCATGACCGGGCATGCAGCGACGTCTCGAAGACGTCGAATAAATTTAAAGTCCACTCTAAAGTCATCACCCCTGTACAATTAGATGATTGTGTACAGGCATTCTAGTGAATTCTAAACTATTGCTTACCATTCTGCAACGCAGTGAGATTCGTCGATTGCTATTAGGACGAGACACTTAGATAAGTTCTTCCTAGTCTGAAGCCAGAATGAGTGCACCGCACATTCAGGGGACAAATAAACTGAGCATGGAAACGTTATAAAGAAAAACCACAGTTATTCTAGTAACGTACTGTATTAAAAAGTCGACAAGTCTTCAGCGGTTAAGAGCTTGGCTTGTGCAACGGTAACGCAAGCTACGGCGGACATCTGAAGGTTTTTCAGCTTGAAAACCTGCTCGACAAAGTTGTATCTGTCGTTGATCATCACTTGGCGTCTGTACCTGTTCTCTCATCAGGGCGCTAAGAGGACTAACTATAACAGCGCAGGAAGACTTTCCAAGTAAGCAAGGTGGAAGCTGGTAGCAAAGGGATTTTCCACCATTGGTTCCAAAACGAACTACCACGTCTTCCCCCTCGCTATGCTCAGGATGGCATCTAACTGCCTCAGACGAAAGTCTGAGAGCTGAAAGTCGTTCCGTAGAACGTCGCAAGCCAAGGTTGTCAGTGGCGGCTCTATTTTAAAAGACGCGGTCCTGCAAGGGAAGTGCGCTAGCGAAGAGAAGCACGAGAGCCACGAGACCTAAGGACGAGTGCACGAGAGCGATACTACCTTGGTGTTAAGACAACTATTTAAAAAAGCACATGACTGACTGCTGCCCCAAAGGGGACCTTTTCGCACCTTAGAAGTACCAGGCCCTTCTCCCCTCCCGTGTTTATACGGAAGATCAGGGAGAAGGGCCTGGCTACGCGAGGCTAACTACAAGGCCTATGACTGGTCGTCGCTGTCAGAAAAATCTAATACAAAGTCCTCCAGGTGTCGAGGGGGTCGATCTGCGCAGTAGCGACGCACTATACCAATCAGTGATCGATTGAAACTTTTGACGAGTTCGTCCCCTTGCGGGTGATAAGGAGTTGTTCTGGTTTTCTGAACGCCCATCAGTTGGCATAGACGTTGGATAATCCGACTTTCAAAGCTCAAACCTTGATGGAGTGGAACGTCTGTGGAACCCCGTGGCGTGCAATAACTTCGTCGAAGTGAATTTTTGCGACAGTCTTGCTGGTCTGGTCGGTTGTAACAAGTGCCTCTGGCCAGCGAGTAAAATGATAGCCATTTCCACGAGTCGTGCGCGGAAGTTCCACAACAAATGAAAGGGGAAACGTTTTCACAAATTAGAGAGAAGGAGAGCGCGTTTTTAAGACGTAAAAGCGCCCGCAGCTGCGACGCACGCGCGGTTTTGGTGGGTCTCCTGCGTCTCACGAAAAGCAGATAGCAGCAAGGTACTGCTCCGAACCGATGTCCCAATGTATGCAGCACACATTAGCTAGTGATTGATCGAGCATGTAACTGGTCGGAGGGCGCTGGAGCGCCCGCAGATATTCCGCACGCGTGAGGATGATATCGCGATGGTGGATGCTTAAAAGTGAACAAAATTAATCGCAGCCGTTTACCCTGAGAGGTTTTCGATGATTGTCTTCGAGCGGATTGTAAAATAGCTAAATTTTCTTTCAGAACGCGCACGCAATATCCGGGAGTGTAAAAAATCCGACGACAAGCATGGCATCAAGGGAACGTTAGAGAAACGTCACTTGACCGGGTGAGTTGCGTACCTCAGTATCTATGGTTATATATACACTCCCTTGTGGACTTTGCCAAATAGGCCTTCACCAATAATTTCTCCCACTTTGATGGATTCTGTGTTTTACCAGTTGCAGTCGAATCTACAAAACTACGCCTTTTCTCACCTGTGCCAGAGCCTAATAAAACGTGACTGGTGACAGACGATGACTTGCTTTCTATTGCAAAATGATGATAAATTCCACTAAAAAGGTGAGAAAAAGACATTTGTCGTGCAGCTCACCTTCGGACTCGCCAGCACCTGCATTTTCAACATAAGGCTTCGACGTCATTGAGCGTGAAGAAATAGACATGAGAGTATTAGGATCTGCATATATATATGACAAATTACTTGCACCAATCGATTGTCGTTTGGCGAGAATTACGCGAAGAGCGACTTTTTTCGGACACGACATTGACAAGTGGCAGCCTTCGTCGTCCGCGTGGACGGAGTAACAATATGAACTATGATAAGGAATGAAGAAAATTATGTCAACAGAGGAACACCATTGTTGTTTTTAATCTTTTGGAGGTGCTGGACCTTTTCGTCATGTTTTCTTTGCATTTCCAGTAATTCCTTGTCAAGGTCTTTTTGTGCTCTTTTGTCTTGGTAATCTATATCTTCCCAAAATTACCTCGCATGGGCCGGCGTCGCCGATCGCAGCATCCTCCACCAGTTTCACCGGCTTTGACAACCCATTTCGGATCAGGATCTGTGCTTCTCCTTCGGCCGGAAGCAGGCTATCCTCTATTTCGATCCCCAGCTCGTTCCTAAGCTTTTCATTGTGCTCGTCGAACAGCATTGGCTTCCGTTCCGAGGTCGCTTCAGTCATTCGAACTGAAGCCCGTTTGGCGTGCTTCGGAAGAATTCGGTCTGCCCGAACCAACTCACCTCGACCGTCGACGTCGAATTTCCTCCATTTCGGATTTTGACGTGTGGGTCCATTTTTATCAATTCTAATGCAAGTATTCCGTGTAGACCCAACAGGCACGGCATCCGCATATTCCTCTGCACGTATATGACAAGCGGTACCGTTTTGCCCCTTACGCTCGCCTTCACGGTTGCCGACGCAAAAATGGGAACTTCTTTCTGGCCGAAATCCACCATTTGACACTCGGGTGGCTGAAGCCGTACTCGATCGTTGTTCATTTTCTTGAAAGTTACGCGTCTGTCGGAGGAATCGTCCGAGTATCGGGTCGCCACGATAGCGCGTAGGATGCAGCCATTAATGCCGATGTGTTGTCGAGCGCATATTTTCTGGAATCAGAACGCATTGGCCCTTGTAGAGAATTCCATCCTGCTCGACGAGCTGGTCGCGGACCGCAAAGTAGGGTGTGAAAGTGATGGGTAGTGAACTTTTTGAGTCAGGCCATCCAGAGCGAAGAAGCCTGCAGCGAGTCATCTTCTTGAGTGTGACGTCGGATGTAGAGAGCTGGGCTGGAAAGATTGACATCGTGGCTGGAAGCCGTTTGATCGAGTTCAGACGGCACGCTTCTATGCAGCTGTGAAGATCCGATAGCATCGGTCCAGCTGGAGGCAGTGGTTAGGAATAGGAATAAACAGTTGGGCGGTGCGTGGCGGAGCATTGAAGAAGATTCCTGTGGAGATAGAAAGGTGTGAGTGCGAGAAACAGAGGTGTGGTGATGAGATGGAGGATATTTACGGTGGTCTGGGGGGGGGGGGGGGGGAGGGGGGGGAGGGATGGGCAACAAGTGATAAATGTTATGGTGGGATGTTTGTTACTATTTAGGGTAGGGTGTAGTGCATTCGCATTGACAGTTACTAGCTATGTCTCAGTGTGTGATTTGTCTCCTTGTTCTGGAAAGCGGAAATGTTCGAGTGTGTCGCTGTTCTGGTGGAGAGATCCATGATTCATGCTGGATTGCGTTGCAATTGGCACGAAGGGGAAGTTCTTTGTGCTGTCCCCATTTTCGGCAGAAAATCGGTATGTCGCGTCTAAGTGCTTGTGCAGAGAAGGCGATATTTTTTCGCTTCGCAGATACGACGGACTTTCCAATGGCGCCGCTCAAAATATCGACGACGTACGTGATGCCGGGATGCGATGAGGAAGTGCTCTTGACGGTGGATCGCGCCTACCAGCAGGCTGTGGTACGAGGGTGTGGTCGCGCCGTTCGTGCTTAGGCGGCCGTCGTTCGTCATCGCGAAGAGGAAGTTATGCGAGTCGAAGTTGAAATTTGCCAGAGCGAGGAACGATTTCACTATTATGAAGTCCTACTCGGTTTTATGAAGAAGTAAGTCGAAGACAGTTTCGATTTTTTGCTGTTTGGTGGCTTTATATGCGTGTTCTCAATCAACAAAAAGTGGCGATATGATAAAAGATGTCTGCTGGCCCCTATAGGTAGTGGTCTTGGTAGGCCTCGATCTGGCAGGTGCATGGCGTAGCTACATAAGCGTACGTGGTTGCTTGGAGATGAACGATCCGTCAACAACGAGAATTGGAGCATCGAGAGGAGCAGATGGCACGGCGGGGTCAACGAACGACGTCGGGTTGGGTCGTCTGCGAGCGACATGGCATTTGGCAAGGTTCACACGCTTGGCTTTATTAGCGGCGACCTCCCTCCACGTACAGCACGAGAGCAGCAGGCGGCGGGCGGCACGAACCGTAGTATTGCCATTTTGAACTGAACGATCGATAGCATGTGCGACAGCGAGTCAGCGAACGACGTCGGTACAGGTTTCGCTTTATATGCGCGGTACGAACGTGACGCCCACACGGGAAAAGGAGGCGGGTTCACGCGCTTCGATCGTTGATTAGCGGCAATGTCCACGTACAGCACGGGAGCAAATAGGCGGCACGCGAATCTTCGAACGACGTCGCGTTTCTCAAGGATTCGTGCGCTTCGCTTCATTAGTGCCGACGCCCACGTACGACTGGAAGGAGCAGATGGAACGGTGACGTTGGGCCTCTGCGAAATAAGACCGCCGTGTGCTCCGTTATCGACGTTGATGTTTGTGAGACAATGTGCTACTAAACGATCTCGTCTGCGCGGATCGAAGTCAGCGACGCCTACGTCCGTGCGTTTTTGTATCTACTGGTAACTCAAATTCAATTAATGTATAGCTACGCTGGCGTTGGTGAGTAGATGCACAGTTCTCACGTAGTCGGGAAGGAACATGGAATGTAAGATGAATCGTCGAAGTGAAGATTATAGCGCTATATTGCGGAATAGGTTGCCAGAGGTGCAAGGGCCTACTAGAAGGCGTTATATGGAGGTGCGGACGATGCGGAACGGCATACGACTTATCGTGCGCTCGCAAGACAAGGTCTGCGCTTCGTGCGGTAAGCGACCGAAGCGATCGATTTCGATGTGATGTTTTTGTGATATTGCTTCTCGGGGCATACTACCCGCTAGATATCAACACCTATCCCGGACCAACGGGTCCCGTCACAAAGCCCATAGCCAAGCTGCTTTACTGATCCCATAGAAGTCCTCGCTTTTGCCATTCGATCGTAGAGACGGGAGCTGACACCTTTCCAAATATGCAGCCCTTTGTCAAAGCATTCATAAGACTTTCTTTCTTCAGATGAAAAACGCGGGCAATGATATCGGGTCGATCGTTCGCTTGCTGGCGATGGAAGAGTTCTCGCTGTATCTCCGGCCACTTTGGGTTACAGGTCATCGTAATAAAGAGTGATGGTTTGCCAAATTTCCGAACGTATGACATTGCATCTTGAGTTTGTTGGTGCATATAACGCTAAAGGAGGAAAGTAGTACTACTTTTGTCCAACGTCGCGAGGATCAGCGTTGTCGGTGAGTAGAGCATCAACAAAATTCGAATACGTCTTAGCTCGTAATTCTTTCTGATGGTATCGGACGAAATTTCGGTTTCGACGTACATGTCTACGACATATTGTTGCATAGCTCTTCTGCATCGGAGTAGTGTGTTCAAATCGTACAGGTATAGTTTCCCGAATCTTTCACCGCAAATTCTAGTAATTTTTACACCTAAAATTTCCAGATTTACCTAAGAAACAGTTGACCGCTCGAGAGGAACATTCCGCAAAGAAATAAGTAGCCCTGTCATCAAATTAACTGGGCCGCTGATGGATGCTGTTCGCGCCGAGCTGGATAGTATGGAGGCGGCCGGTGTGATTTTTCGCGTGGATGAACCCACGGACTGGTGTTCTGGCATGGTGCTAGTGCCCAAATCGGCCGATCGCGTAAGAATTTGCGTAGATCTCGGCAAGCTCAACGAATCAGTCCTGCGTGAGAGAGTGATGTTGCCATCAGTGGAACACACCCTAGCCCAGTTGACGACAGGAGGCAAATATTTCTCCACACTGGATGCCAATAGTGGTTTTTGGCAAGTCATTCTTGCAAAAGTATCACGCAAGTTGACTACCTTTTTCACGCCTTATGGCCGGTGTCCGTACAACCGGTTGCCCTTTGGCATAACATCTGCGCCTGAATACTTTCAGAAGCAAATGAGCCAAATGCTTGCAGGCCTGCCCGGCGTCGTCTGTATGATGGGCGATATACTCATTCACGGCGCAAATAAGGCAGAGCACGATAAAAGGCTGCGAAATGTCTGCAGTCGTCTGGAGAAAAACGGAGCAACTCTCAATCTGACCAAATGCGTCACTTACTCTACTTCAGTGAAATACCTGGGTCAGATCATCTACTCGGAGGAAATCCGCAGTGATCCGGACAAAATTCGAGCAATCACGGACATGCCGACGCCGTTAACGGTCCCAGACGTGCAACGCTTTCTCGGCATGGTCAATCACGTAGGGACATTTATTCCTCATCTTTCGTTGCTGACCGAGCTTCTTCGAAGTCTTCTATCGAAGAAAAACGCGTGGTGATGGGACGCGCCACAGCCAACGGCTTTTCAAAAAATCAAGGATGCCTTGAGTTCGCCGCCGTGTCTGGCTCATTACTCGCCCAACGCCGAGTTGATAGTGTCCGTGGAGTTGGTCTTGGAGCTGTCCTGCAGCGAGGAGACGACGGAAGTTTACGTGCAGTCGCATATGCGTCGTATTCACTGAAGCCAGCCGAACAGCGCTACGCGCAGATCGAAAAAGAAGCGTTTTCCACCGCATGGGCTTGTGAGAAATTCCACGATTACCTTTTTGGACTGCCGCAATTTTTCGTCTATACCGACCATAAACCGTTGGTACCCCTCCTCGGCGTGGAGAAGCGTCTGGATGAGCTTCCTCCACGGGTTTAGCGTTTTCGACTCCGTCTGATCAGATATAGATTCTATATCTCTCATGTTCCCGGTTCCCAGATGTTTACGCCGGATACCCTATCACGCGCGCCGCTGCCTAACAAGGATCCAGCCGTCAACGAGCTCACGGAAGCCGCCGTAGCATACGCCTTAGGGGTAATTGCAGATCTTCCAGCCACGGAAGACAAGCTTGCGGAAATTCGGGAACAGCAGAAGAAAGATGAAGTCTGCAGTCTTTTGGCAAAATTTTGCGCCAATGGGTGGCCCAACGTCAACGCCCTGAAAGGAGAGCTGAAACTGTACTACAAGGTAGCCGGAGAAATTTCGGTCACCGAAGGCCTCCTTCTTCGCGGAAATCGCCTAATCATTCCGCAAAGTCTTCGAAAAGAAATGCTCGAGCGTCTTCATGAAGGACACCTTGGTATCGTTAAATGCCGAGCCCGAGCTAATTGCTCTGTTTGGTCGCCAAACCTCTCAGTGCAAATTCAAGAGAAAATCGAAAGATGCGATATCTGCAACAAAGAGAAAACCAACCAGCCGGAGCCGATGCTTCAGTCGGAATCCCAAATGGTCGGTACGGATTTATTCGAATTGAATAGAAATTCGTACCTTCTCGTGGTGGACTATTTCCAGGTTTCCGGAATTGGCGAAATTAGAATCGACAACTTCAAGTGCTGTCATCACACACTTGAAGTCAATTTTCAGCCGACGCGGTATTCCGGACAATATGCCTCCAAGGCGTTCAAGCAATTCTTCAGCCTCATCACGAGCAGTCCACACTACCCCCAAAGCAACGGCGAGGCCGAACGTATGGTTCAAACAATCAAGAATCTTCTGAGAAAAGCAAAAGATTCATACGAGCGACACCATTGAGTAATGGGTTCTCCCCAGCAGAGATACTCATCGGCCGACGTCTAAGGACGACGGTTGCAATGGTGCACGAGCAACTGGTCTCCCGGCAGATAACGTGGAGCGACATCGTGGAAATAGACAAACAGTCCAGAGAGACACAAAAGCAACAATAAGACAAAAGTCATCGCGCAAAACAACTCCCGCCGCTGGAGGATGGAGCTGCAGTTTTCCTTGAAGATCGTCGAGAACACGGCAGAGTGTTATCGAAAGCCTCAAGCCCCAGATACGTTGTCACACCGTCCGGCACTTTCCGCCGGAACAGGAAAAGGTTAATGGTTGCAAACGAGAGAGTGGATACGGAGGACAAAGACGACGATCTCCCATATGTCTCCGACGCTCAGGAACCAGCGCAGCAACAAGCTGAAGAGCCCGATATTGAGATCGAGGGCGACGACGCAGGAGGCGAGAACCAGCCACCAGCAATAGAACCAGTAAATAATGTCGTCGACGCAAAGGAAGGCGTTCCAGCCTTGGAGGAGCCAGTCGTCGGCGCAGAGGGAGGTGCTCGGGTCGTGGAGGAGCCAGGAGAAGCAGCCCAACCTGCCGTCCAAGACAACCAGAGGACGCCAGTGCAGAAAACTACCAAAAGTGGTAGACCGTCCAAACCTTCGGACAGATACAGCTCGTCGTAAGGGCCCATCCTCAGAAAGGGGGATGTGGAGTTGGACTATAGTAGTAAGGTCCCTACTGTAGTTAGGTAATGTACGTCACACGATAGTACATAAGGAGAGCGACTTTCCTTAGAGAGCACTTCCACCTGTAGACCAATAAAGAGGGTACACCCCCAACGGCTACAGAGCAGGGCATTACACCTCCGTTGCAGAAAAGAAGTCACCTCGCAATATACAGGTGAAGAACGTCCTGACATCGTTATTTACGACTTTCAAGATGGTAGAAACTCTTCTTGGATGTCACTATTACTCATCCCTTGTCCAAGAACTTTGTCTCGTCGGCGAGCGAGAGAGTCGGTCACGCTGCGGAAGAAAAGTAAAGGTGAAATCAGGAAATACGAAGAATTGACGTGGGAGGAAGGAAATTTGTTTCGACCTATCGCCTTCGAGGTGTATGGTTACTGGGCTTCTCACACGCGCAATACGGTAAAGGATCTGTTCCGTCTTGCGCCGTCCGAAGTGGGAATGAGTCCTGCGGAGTTCTGTCTTTTGTGGAAGCAGAAGCTCGCAGTATCTCTTCAGATACAGTCGTTTTCATGTAGGCTGTCCTAGCTGCAGGTCTGAAGAATGTCCCGTACACAACTGCGCACGCGCAGTTTCTCAGAAGTATTCGAAACTACTGTGCAGCTCTGACAGCTTGATCATGGCTAAAGCTTATTCTACGGATCTACGATGGCGAGTAGTGCGGCTTTTTCTATGTCAACGAAAATCGCCAAGCAAAATAGCAGGAATACTCTTCATATCGGAGAAATCAGTTCGTCGATACAACCAGAGGCTTCTTAGAACCGGCGACGTTACTGCTTAGAGACAGAGACATGGTCCGATGAAGATTCTCAACCGGGTTGATGAATTCGAACTGCTTCGCGTCCATTCGCAATCCCACAGTTTATTTGCGGGAGCTTTTAGCATACCTTTTTCACAAAACAGGAAGAGAAGCAAGCCTATCGACACTCAGCCGCTTTTTGCAATCAAGTAATTTCTCTCGCAAAAAATTGAAAACAATTGCGTCTTGCAGATGTGAGAAAAAACGGTCTCACTTTAAAGCCGTGGTAGTCAGCAATCCGTACTACTTGCCTGAAATGTTCGTTTTTATTGATGAAGTTGGATTCGATTTTCGTAATGGAATTAGAAGATACGGATATGCTCCAAGAGGTAAAAAAGCCACAGAGAAGTTTCCTGTATTTTACAATAAGAGAAAAAACACTATTGCCGCCATTTCAATGTCGGGTGTACTCGACGCAGTTACTTACGACCACAACATTAGTGGTGAAACGTTTGCTAATTTTTTAAGGAAGAATATGCTGCAGCATTTTCAGCCCTTTAATGGAACAAACCCTCACAGCATTGTCGTAATGGATAACGCATCCATTCATCATATATGAAGGAAGTGACAGGCCTCCTTCAAAGTATAGGCGTTTTGGTAAAGTTTCTTCCACCGTACAGTCCCGATCTTAACCCGATAGAAGAAGTGTTTTCTAAAGTGAAATATTTTATCAGAGCTGAATCCAGTCGTCTAATGCGTAGCGCCATTGGCTACAGGAAGTTAATCGTTGAAGCTTTTCTTCATGTCACAAAGAGAGACTGTGAACAGTACATATCTCATAGTGGTTATACTTAAAACGTTAACTTTATTCTGCGGTAGAAGGAAATTCCATGCAATAGACTCTTTCGTAAAACGTTAAATTTAACTCTGCCAACGCTCAATTAATTAACCCTTAATTAACAAAACAAAGCGTTTTTACGATTTTCTTACTTAAACTATGAATAACCAAAGCATGTTCTCAAATCTGTATAGCAGACTGTTTGCTAAATGTTACCCAGCTCACCCATTATCAAGCTCTTCTGGTCGTCAAAGTCACACTGATCTATAGCTCCTATCTTCATCAAATCGTGAAGTTCGCGTAGCTGTTGAATGTATTTACTACGAATCTCTGCTTTTCTGGACGGGCTAAGAGAAACGTCGCCTCCAGCCGTAGAGCTTCGTAGACAAACAGGCTTGCCTGACACAGCCGACGCGATAGCAGTTCCCAGCTCCGAAACAGCAGTTGCAAACGTAACTCTTTTTCCTCCTGATCCTGTTTGTTTTCCCAAGAACGCTGGGACATCACGAGGAGACTCGAGCGATTCGTGAGTTCCAACATCGACCATTTCTGCCCAAAGCCTGTACTGCAAGATTGTGAATGCGTTTCCATGCTCGTCTTTCAAGTTTTTAATTCGATCGTCTTTGGTATTTTTTTCTTTCCTGATGAGGATTTTCGAGCTTTCTTTTTAAAAGGAGAGGTGGAATTGGAATCAGAATCGCTCAAGTTGTCATCGTCGCTTGTCGTGCCGTCTCGCTCTTGTGCCGTGGACCAAAGTGTGACGTCGGTGCGCTTCATTATTGGACGTCTGCAGCTTTACAAAACCAAACCCGACTTCCATTCTTCATTGCGCCAATTTCTGCAACATGTCGTCTTCCGAGCTCCGAATAAAATTTTTTTTCAATGAAAGACTTAATTAAGCTCGGATACTGTATTGATAGCATGCACGTCAGCACTTCTTAGTATGAATGTTTTTCCTCCTCCTCGACCGCCAACCAGCACGATTTTGACTTTAAATGAATATGGATTTTATTGATTCTGGCTCGTACTTAGTGACGTCACGGCAGACAGCGTACAAGAACTGTGAACAGTCGACGGCACAGGCGCCACTGGTTTTGTCATCTGGACTTGAGCGAGGGACGGGTTGACTCGACGAAAGAGTGAAAGACGGGGAAAGAACAGTTGCAGACACGGAAGAAGTCGTCGTAGAAACGATAGAGCCTAAAGCGACGATCGTGACAAAGAAGCGTGAGCGAGATTGCTTTACCAGGCTTCAGGATAAGAATTTGTGTCGATTTCGGAATTTGTTCCGCCATTTGCGAGTTTGATTATCCGGGACTGAGGCCCACGCGCGTTCACCCAAAGACGTGTCACAGGAGAGACAACCTACCTGAAAACCACTGTAGGCAATTACAGCATCGTCGCGGACAAGGCATCGGCAATTGCATTCGGAAATGATCGCTCTATCCGCCTGCGTCGCTGCTTCAGAAAATGAGGCGGAACGCAGACTGGATGGAGCAGAAATAAAAACAAAAAGTGGGCGCGACGAACAATATCATTAAGTGAGATGATTCTACCGCAACCGCATCAACACGGAGCGGAATCAAGTCCACGCGATCGTTTGCAGTTCGCGAAGCGATCGATTTGCTGGTATCTTCACCGGAGAGAGGACAAAAGCTGGTTTCATTGAGACTACTCATGGAGCCCGTGCGTTGATACAATTAATCTTGCAGCGGTGGCTAGCACACGCTGCAATTCCAATACCCATTAAGTCAATATAGCATTTCCAGCGTGTTCACTGCAGCAGATTATAATTCCATTTTTATGCCAGACAGTCTTCACAAAACGGTGTGGACTCGATCAGAGAGACCGCAAAAGTAGAGGCCCATTTCATCACATCTCCAGGATCAATAAGACACAAAATTTGGGGTAAGGTTTTTTCTATACCTTCAACGAAATATGCCGCGTATCTTTTTTCAACGACCATAGCCGATTGGCATGACTCTGTCTAGCAAGACGCTGAAAGAATATTTTGCAGATTATTTTCACTTTTGAAAGTGACTCGGAATGATATAATGGAAGCGGCGAAAAGGATTCAATAAAACGGCAAAGATTTGTCGAAATTTGAAGCGGAACCCACTTATACAGTAGAACCTCTCAATAGCGGACACTTTGGGACCACGCTTTTTGTCCGTTATAGAAAATTTGTCCGCTCTTAAGGTGTTTTATAGTGTAAAAAGATTAATCCGTTCCACGGTTGGTGTCCGTTATTAGGATGTGTCCGCTAAACAGAGTGTCCGCTAAGACAGGTTCTGCTGTATACATATGCATGACCTGGACCTTGCCGTGCCCAAGGGTGTCCAGTGTTGTGCAACAACGGCGGATGTGAAAGAATTTGTCGGCATACCTACAACTGCACATGCTTTGACTATCAATCAGGTAATGTATGCAAACACATACATAAAATCAGCATGATGAGCGGGTGTGCCGCACGTGAGTCCTGCGAGTCTGACGGTTGGTCAGCGCCTGCTCGAGCCATCATATACTCCGACGGCGACAGTGCCTTATCTCAGACTCGCAGCAGTGATGGCGTGGTAGAGAGTGGTAAGTTCTATTGTGAGTATAAATAAAGTTCTGACATGATACGTTAATTTATCGCAGAAAGAGAAAACAGCGTACTTCAGATAAAGTCTCTTTGCACTTCAATTGTTGCCTTGGCTTCAAACGATAGCGTGCCGCCAAATGACTGTCAAAGCCGTTGCATTGCTACGTCGGGCCAGTAGCTGTCTTCAAGAAGCTGCTGTTGAAGAGGGACCAGAGACTGGTAGCTTTCCTGTGACCAACATGGCTATCCAGCGCAAAAGAAAGCCTGAACACCCAGTTGATAAATTTAAGAAGTATTCCAAACGATGGAGGAAGCAAAAGACAATAAGGTACTTAGTCAAGACTAAGCTTTACAACAATCTAATTAGTTTTCCCCAACTGAAGTGCTCCTAATGAAGACGACATCCGCAGAGTTGATCACATGTTGTTTGAGCAAGGATATAAGGTGTTGTTTATTACTGTAATGACTTTGGCGTAAATAGGAAGTACTTACTTTTAGGCTGCAACAGAACATGACCATGCTTATGAATAGAAATCTTGAAAAGCCTGCCAAACTGAAAGGAAACAGGCTACTGTATTTGTTCGTTTTAGTTTCACAAGCTTGTCTGTCATGCTGAGCACATAGTTCTAAAGCAGATAGTTTGATCGGGGTCGTCCTGTCTCACCAAGAAGTGGGATAAAATGACTGGCTTATTTCTAACAGCAGCCGTTTTACTTCGTTCTGATTTGAAAAGTGCTCGAATGACCCTACGAAAAGCCATTCTACAGTCTCGACGGAATCGACGAAGAAGACCAAAGAAGACCGAACGACTTGGAGACGCAGTGGTTGTTCTGTAATGCGGGAAAGGCTTTCTGCAGGGCCAATGGAGCAGTTCAATACAAAGTCAAAAGGCTTACAATACGCTTTGCTCTTAGAATTTCTATTGCAATGTAGATCATATAAACATCATCGCTTCGTTCAATCTAAATATGAAACCAGTAACAAAAAAGCTCAGTCAAAAGGTTCCTTAGAAGACGATATATATGGGGAAATTAATTCCCAAGACCTGTCAAAAGGTTCCTTATGAGTCAATCTCTATGGGGAAATTAATTCTATAGACCAGTCAAAAGGTTCCTTATGAGTCGATATCTATGGGGAAATTAATTCCATAGACCAGTCAAAAGGTTCCTTAGAAACGGCAGAGGGCGTGACAAAGCTGGAGCGTTCGGCGGCGTTGAGGAGAAGCCTGAGAGGCTAAGCGCTAGCGGAGACTAAAAGAAAGCCACCAAACGAAAGCAAGGAAATACATTGGACAAACCTGACGACAGTCCAGCAGAGCGAAGGGTTCTTTTGTCACAATCACGTACGCCTTTCGTTGGGTTAGTGAAAAGCATGGCATGCAAAAGCATGGCTTGCGATTACGACATCAGAAAACTTGTGTATGACCCAAAAGAATATTATGTTTAGAAGTTCATTCCTTGAAAAAAAGTACATATATGCTGCTGACACGCTCTAGCACTGCCACACCCACTCATTGAAATTGGTCATGGAACCGTTAGCTTCGTTCCTTCGACGCTCTTAACAAAAGAAACAGCTGCAAAAGGGCCGCAAGAGAGCACTACAATCGTCGCTAGGGTAGCATTTCGGGAGAAAAGAGCGATAACTTCGATACGTACTTTCTCGATGTCAAGTCTCGATTTCCGCATTGGATAATGACACGTCTTTGCTCTTGGACCCTTCGAATCTAACTCAATATGGGGAGCCTATCATTTCTCTTCGGTCCTATCTTCGGTCCTATCACTGCTCAAACTCTGGTGTCATCTTTGCACATCTCAATATCAACAGTCTTATTGCCAAACTGGACTGGATTCGACTCATTCTACGACGTTGTTCAGTGGATGTTCTGGCACTCTCTGAAACAAAGCTGGATGACTCCATCTCTAATAATTTTCTTTGTGTCGAGGGATTTGAGCTTTTCAGAAATGATCGCTCACGTCATAGCGGAGGCGTCTGTTTATATGTCTCAAGCAAACTTTGTTCTTCATCACTTCCAGCTCCGGATTCACTACAAAATCTAGAAGTGATTCTTGCGGAAATACGCCTTCCTGGAAAATTGAAGAGTATTGTGGGAGCAATTTATCGTCCTCCGTCAAGTAGTGTCTCCATCTTCATCGAGACTCAATATTGACTCTAGACGATGTGACGGGTGTTTTCCAATGACCATGTTTGGATACTGGATCGCTCACGTGACATATGGGTACTCGGCTATCGACTGGCACCGTGAGAGGATTGATAACTCCTGGGCTCTAGCATTAGCGATGGGGGGACTCGTCCTTGCTGTCTACTTTTGTTATTCCCTACATGGTGTAACCCTAGCCCGGGCGTCTATCAATCTCAAACTTTTTGGCTCCTTCTGCCCCAATTCTTTGCAACAGTTTGATGTTTTGCGAGACACGGCGTTTATTTAAATATATACAGAATATAGTAATTCGAGAGCTTAAACCCAGCTATCATCTGGATCACAGTGCACTTCTCTTGAACGCAATCAGAGGATCGCTCCACTCATAAGACACGGATACGCACACAATTCCCACTTGGCATCCTATTGACGCGACAGAGTTCTTTGTCAATCGGCACCGCATCATCATCAAATGCGGACAGTACACAATCTATGTGAGGTCTTTAATTTTTGCAATTAATTATACGATAAGTATAAATACACGGTTATGTACATGCAGTGCCATTTACCAATAACTTTCAAAGTCTACAAGAAGCTATATCGACCTAATTTTCGCGAGGAGCCTCTCGAATGCATCGCCAGATTAAAGCCTAAACTATTTTTGGGATGGGTCCGAGTCATAAAACGTTGTTAGTTCTTATGCCAATAAAATAGAGCTTTTGATCAACAGGCGCAAAAGGAAAAGTCATGGCAGCGCCAAAACGTGGTATCCGTTAAAAGAATTAGTTAGAAATGGTTTTTCTATCTCGACAATTATTTGATTCTGTGCTGTTTCATTCACTAGGCCGGTGCGTTCTGACATACAGAAACTTAGGCGCAGGTGAAGCTTAAAAACTTATAGATACGCAGATTTCAAAGACGTTTCTTTTTCGCTAACGCGCGCGCATCTTCTCCTCACATTCTCTCGCCTTTTCTCGCTTGATTTGTCGTTATTGCTGTAAAATAGGCTGAAAATCTAAATCCAAACGTGCTGGCTTCCGTGGAACTCAGTTCCAGACGATCGTCGCGTCTCGAAGTACAACGAGGGAACAGAAACGTCTACATCATCCGGAATGGCGTTAACGAAGTTTCGGAGCATTCCGCGGAAGGACAGTCGGGGGAAAGCTCAGCAACTCGAATGGTTTCGGAGTACAAGCTGACTAAGATTAACAATCACGTTGGTCCCGCTCGGCGTGCACACTCCAAACTAATATGGTGACATTTTCGAAGCAATCTTGCTCTCAAGCACCGATGCTGCTGCTTTAGCGACGAGACGCCAAAAACTATTTCCAACCGCTATCGGTCGGACATACGAAATACCCTTCTTGAGTGCGATCAGCATTGCACCAGCCAAAAGCGGGGCGACGGCAGCAGGGACTTGTCACTCTTCAAAAGCCCGTAATCAATATAGGGCAGCGAAATTTTGCACCGGGAATTACGTACGTTGCGTTATCTCAAGTGCGTAATTTAGATGACTGCCTAATTCAAAGCTTAGATTTTGAGCGTATTGCTCATTTAAACAAGTTCTAAAGTTATAAACTACGTTCAAGAGAATATCGACGCTTAGCGAAACTAGCCGAACGTACGGAGTCTGTCTTTTCAGTAGTTTCAATAATGTTGTATCTCTATTCTGTTAACGGACAGCCTAATTAGCGCCGAAACAATTATATCAAACTTCGGTTTGTATGTATTCCACGTCCACTCTTTACCCATCCATGTAAATATACTGACGTCAATTTGAAAAAGTATTGCAGTTGCGTGGATTTCAGCTTGGGTTGCCCAAGCACCTTCTTGTCGTAGCTTTGAAATGTGAGCTTTATAGTCCATGTTGCAGCAGTACATTTCAACAACAGAATTAAATTAACAATCTGTAACCGAAGTGCCAAATGGCCATCTTCTGTTCAAAATGCTGCTTTCAACACTGTTCGAAAGTAGCAGTTTCCGTCTCCTACTATCGATTCTCGCTTGCGCCCCATTTGAAGCAGAAACGAATTCGGAAACGGTGGAGTAGTCCGGTGGAAACGGTACACTTGTGCGGGTACGACTCGCACGTTTGCTTTTTTTAGCCGGGGCTTTTTAGCCGCTGTCTTATGTCGCTTTAGCGGTATCATTATCATCAATTTTGTCCGTGGCATTGTCATTGTCAACTATCATTTTTTGTTGTATGAATGATCGCTATGCTCCTCTTTGTCAATCACTGATTCTGATTCATTTTCCACATGTTTAAGTCAGTTGCAGAAATTTTAAGAAGAATTGGTCAAGTATAAGAAACAAGAGCAACGTCTTCAACAAAATGTTTGATGTCATTTCTTGGAGTGGATATGGTTTTCTACTGTTTCAACTTATTCAATAGAAAGGGCTGCTGCCGAAAGATACGCAGAAAGTTCGCGTTTACAAGGACGAGGTGGAAGCATAGATAGAAGAGAAAGGGAATAGGCAACTCCCGTGGTCACGTGATACCTTTATGCGCTAGGCGTGGGACAAGAAGATGGATGCGGTCCGCAAGGGTCTCAACGATGTTCTCGCCGCCAAATTTAGTAAATGTGCTGCTACGGGGCGTCGGTTTGTGTTCCGACGTTAAGTGGCATTTCCTCGTCGTCGTGAACACTTTGCTTTTATTGCTTCTCGATTGCTGGTTATATTCGCCTTTTCTTCTCGATAATGCAAGTCGTCTAGGCATACTTCTGCAAAAGATACCAAAATTCACTATTTACGCATGTGAACTTGCGACTGTATAATGAATGTGAACTCCAAGCGCTCGCGACGCAGTACAGCAGCTGCTACACAGTCTTTACATTCGACCAGTAGCGCAAGCGTTAGGCGAAAGACTAAGGTACATGCTATGCTGCAAATCGTTGTCCTTTCCGAAGTCTACTGCGAGCAGTCGGTACGATCAGACGCGCTGCGCAATGCTGCGAGCCGTCTCTTGTGGTCTTGGCTTCTTTAGGCAGCATTGAGCTGTACAAGTTTGCTCTTTGCGTCGTATAAGCCAAAAAGCAGTAGCAAAGATAGCTCCGCGAGAGTGCTGAGGGTACGAAACGATATTAGCTTTAGCGTGACTATGGAAATAACACAAAGCACCGATTTGAAACTCCCACAACCACTAACGCCGATACTAACGCGGTCTGACGCAAATGAAGCTGCGTCTTCTCGTAGCAATTCGAACGAAGAGTGGTCGCATACGGGACTTGAGTGGGAGTGACTGAGACACGCTTACAGCCATACCATCGTCATACGAACTCTATATGAAGGTATCACGTGACTACGAGAGTTGCCTATTCCCTTTCTCTTTTATCTATGGGGTGGAAGTGCTGTAAGTCAGGGTGACAAGAGGAGATATTTCGATTGCGAAACCTTTACCTGCTTCTTTTTTCAGGTCGCTGTCTTTAATCAGCTTCAAGCTTCGAATAAAAAGGTGAAAGACAAAGTAGAAAAAGTCGATTATCCTAAGAAAGAAATGAGGGTGGTGTAACGCAATTCTCGAATTTGCTTTTGGAGTTCAAGGAACAGAATGTCTTGCTGCAGGAAAGCTGCAGAAATTCTTGGGAAGAAATCGCGTGTGTGTGATTGTCAACAAAGTAATAGGCATTCGGTAAAGGCAGCTTCCGCGAATTCAGTGATTGCGTCAATCGATTTGACGGTTCCTAGGAGAAAACTCTAAACGGTAATCGATTCTTTCCAATCGGCGAAAGATGCCGACTGACACGTATTATGAAAGGGGACGCAGGGAACGCGCAAGGAAGACGTGATATTCTATAGAGAAGACAATTTGGCGTCATTGCAAATAGAAATAATTTAAACTTGTATTCGGTATTTCATTTATGACAAATTAATTGAACCATTAATTCATTTTCGCGTTTAGGGGCGACGGCCAGCTGTTGGTTGGTGTGGAACTGACGGAGGAGGAAATGTAGATTTTGACTTTACAAGAGCACTTGAGAGAGACAACAAGAGACTGCAGAATTTGATGAAAGAGCTGTCCATACAGTGCATCCCACGTCCAAACGCAAAAAAGTCCCGGTTGATTATGTCCATTTCCGAACGTATTTTGCAGCCGCATTTGGTTTTATCAGTGTTAGCGTAAACCAAATTTACAGTTTACGATGTAAAAAATTTGACGGTTTAGTTGAGGCACCTTCGGAGTCTCGAGCCAGTCATCCGGGTTTCGTACGGGTACGTTTGTTTTGTCGCGTCTCGTTTGAATGGCCTTTATGCTTTCGTCGTCTTCGACACCTCTCCAACCGGTGTTTTTAAACACCAACACGTCATCTTCGACGCGCAGCGAACCAAAATCTCCGATTCGCAACGACAGGCATCCGAAGCGTGCTTCACTTACTCGCCCATCTGCATTCATTAACCGAGTAAACAGGAAGTACAAGTTCAAGCCTCGTGGAGACGCAGCGAAAGGCGGTCGCACAGCCGGACGTGGTCGGAAACGCACAGACGTCAGTTTTCCTCCAGAGTCGGACGAGTCTCGAGGATGGCGCGAAGAGATGGAGATCGTTCGTGGTCGCGTTGCTCAGTGGATCACTGATCTCGATCTCAGCAATCGTCAAATGCTGGCGGCTTACTTAGCGAGCAAGAACGACCACCTCGGCCTCATCAAAGCCTGTGAAAGGGATGCATCTGTCGTCGGCTTTAATGGCCAAACAGTTCGCCGTTGGGTCAAAGCTATAGCCGCTGAAGACGACTCCGAATGTGACGACGTTCCTGAGAAGCGGAACGGCCCCTTTGACTTCTGGAGGCGGAGCTTCAAATAATGCTGTCAGAGTACATTCGTAGTCACAGTGTCCGGAAAGGTCAACCCAACCTCACCGCAGCCGACGTGCAGGCGTACGTCAATTCTCAGGTCCTCCCTCTTCTTGGGAATGGAAACGTGGCAGTGGGACATCCACCGATGGATGACTCGTCTGGGCTTCTCCGTGACCAAGTACAAAAAGTGGGTTTGCATTGATGGACATGAAAGGGCTGACGTTGTCCAATACCGTAAAGAATACATAGATCGGATGGAAAACTTTGACAGTCGAAATCTTGTCAGAGTCTATCACGACGAGTGCATCTTCCACTCAAACGACGAGTGCATCTTCCACTTAAACGACGATCAGCAGTTCTTCTGGTGCGACGGATCATTCAATCCTGTAAAGTCGTACGTGCTTACACGACTTTTATCCTGCTAACAGTAGTTGGCCATAATGTGTAAAATAACGCGTTGGCTGACGTTCCCTGTTTTCGCTTTATTTCGTGCGGCTGAATGTCTAAGATTGTGAAGCTCGCCAATTTTCTAGTGTCTCGAATCTTCCGAAAGAGGTTGGGAGAGCAAGCGTTTACGGCGTTACCAAAACGCTGTTGCCCATGAAGAAAAGCCGAGAGCTGGAGTCTTTATCCATGTTGTCCTTTTTGTCATGCATGAACAGTGTATACTTAGGCAAAAGTCCTTCTATCCTGCCCGCCGGCTGCCACTATTTTCCGCACAATGAAGAAAGTTGGCAGTTATTTGCCATTGTCCATGAAAGAGTTTTCCATTTAGAGTCTTTGCCAGTGCCAAAAGTTAAGCGTTGGACCAATGCACTTGGTCCTTTTATTGTGCATCACGCCTACTCCAACGTACAGGTAATTGTCTAAGATTGCCGGTGAGCACCATTTTTGGCCAGTTGGCATGTCTGGCATCGTTTTCGACAATACGCTGTTGACGTTCTAACAGGATACTCTTCTTTAGCAGCTGCCCTTATCCATTTCTTCCTCTACTATGAACACTTACCTTGCATGTAGCTGGTGCTCTTGTGGCAATTTGGTCAGAAGTCGAATTTGTAGATATGCCAGCAATACAGTTTTGATTTTCCATCATTGAGATCTTTTATAACGTAGCATTCGTTGCAAAAAATATTTGTAATTTTTCTATGTCTAGCCCTTCTTCTCACTCGGATCAAGATGCAGATAGAGCATCTGATCATGACGGCTGACTACAGCTGCCTAATTGTTTGGACAGAATAGGATGAAATCGTCTTATTCTATCTGAAAGTGCGATAGCTTGCAGGTGCGAGCGGTTCGACTTTCTCTCCCACAATTTTTTTTCCTTTTCTTAGAGCGACTTCGATTAACTTCTCTTTTAGACAGATGCATAGCCATGGCTGCGATCCTGAAGCGAGTAACATCAGAAAATTACGTACCGCTTATCACTTTCGTAGATTGACTTTATCTCTACCCTAGCAATCTTGACGGCTATTTTCTGCAAATATGCGCTGAAAAGATATCGACAACAGGCGGAAATATCAAATTTGACAATGCTTCCTTTTCTTTCAATGTAAACGACGTCTTGCCAAAGGCCACGATCAGTTCTGTAGCCTGTCAGATGTCGTTCTAAAATGAGCCACATGATCTGAGTGTGACGTTTTTCCAAAACTCCCCCATGAAACTGTTGTAAAGCTTTATGGCTACAGGACAGGTGATATCTTTACGTGTGCCTTCGGGTTGGCGGCGCTCAACAGTGGTAAAGACGTCATGCAGTGGATTTTAGGTATAATTGCCTGACCTCTTTCATCTGCTCCAAATGATTCTCCTCTTAATGTTTCTTATCTCCGAAAGACTCCTGTAACCTCATCTGGCACTCCGTTTCGATTTGTTCTGCATGTTCCAATAAAAAAGGTGTTTTTCTGAGCAAAAGCATTAGCCAAATAGGGACTGGAGAAATTAAGCGACTCAAAAGCGTGCCACCATTCTTTATTTTGCTTTTTCTTGTACGGCAATTATTCATGTCGTTCTCTATTGCTTTCTTGATGCGAAATCGTTTGTAAATGAAACATCCTTAATGAAGTCGTGTTAGAAGAAGGAGACGTTCCTTGCTAGAGAAATTCTGCCCAGTCCTAGTTGTTCGTTCGAATACGACAATAACTCAAATGAAGACGTTTGTCTTTAGAATAAGGCTATAGAACTTCAAGTAAATGTTTTACTCTGTGATCAACTATCGCGCTTTCTCCGATACCGAAATTCGCCGTATTCGCGACAATAGCTTCGATCTCTTTCGGCGCTTTTTCTAGCTCAATACGAAACGAATTACCTAACTCTCACTGCAAAACAATAGTGACACACATCCTAAACAAACCGCTCTTTCCAATCACAACGAACGTTTGCGTTTTCGACATAAACGTTTTCTCAGGCAAGGCAACGCTCGTCGCGCGCTTTTATGTCGCGTGCGTGTAGGAAAGGACATTTTACCCAGAAAACTTCCTCCAGGGTTCTATTTGATGAACGCTCAAGAAAAAGCTTTTCAGGACAGCGGAAGAAGCTTTCGGCCCTCCTTTCCTTATGAACGCACGCGAGACAAAAGCGCGACGAGCGTTGCCTTGTCTGAGTAAATGGCATCGTTTATGTCGAAAGCGCTATCGATGCATGAATAAAGAAAGGAAATGATGCCACCGTGAGGAGCTTGTCTTCAGGCCAGATTCGATCGCTCTCGGTTTTCCCCCATTCCTTTGCAAAACTCCTGAACTCACGGCTGTCGAACTGAGGTCCGTTGTCGCTAATCACAGTCTCAGGTATGCCGTGTCGACCAAAGTATCATTGTATCAAAGTATCCATCCACTGAGGCGCGACTGGGCCAACGATTCTCCATGCCTCGTGCTCACCGCTTAAAGGACAATTGTCCTTGAAAAAACATTTGCAGACGTCATCAAAACGTAAAACCGCTAAAACGTAGCATAGATATCACGGTTAACTCGTCTCCTTCTGTTCACAAGATAGATTTGGAAAGATGCCTCCATGGTCCGTGGATTTTCCGGCCAACCTAAAAAACCTGTGTACAAATAAGAAAGACAAGTGCTATGCCGCATAGGTTAGAAGTTTAGAAGTTTGGTTGGTACCTAGTGCTTCCGTCTAACGCGCTTTAGCGAGCCGTTCTAGTTTCGTCGTTGGTCGGCTTCGCTCGTGTATTTTGGCTACTGTCGAAAGGAAACGGGGTCTTCTGCAACGCACTGGAGGCCCAGATACGGCGGCGTTGGGGTAGGCTCAAAGAATTGTCTTTTTCTCTAGGCTGCGAGGCAATGCGATTTCCTAGTGAAGGACGGCCTCGATTCATCGTCCATTTTTGCTTGAACACCTTCCTTGTGTCGGAATCTCGGCCCTCTTTCGTCATCGACGCCAGACTGAACTGTCTCTAATCGATGACTCTCGTGATTCAGTCTCTTTTTTCGTTGCAGTTTACGACATTGGACTCCGCATCCGCATGAACGTTCTCATTCATAGAAAAGGACTTATGTATGAAGCAAAGTAAGAGTGAAGACTACCCACCCACCCACACACATTGAGTTGAAGTCTGAATTTCAGAATGAGAAATAAATGGAGGAAGAGGTCAAGAGGGGGCGTCGGAACAAGAAAACGATCCATAATGGCACTGCATGGTATCCTTATTCTTCGTGATGGCTTTTGGTAGGCAATAGTTAATAGAATGACTAGTTAATATATTGGTAATGAAGTTTCTTAGGTTTTGGCGTCCTGAGCATGACCCTGTCAGTAAAAAACTGCTTGTCGGGGTCCTGAGCACGACCCTGTAATCAAAAACTGCTTGTCGGGGTCCTGAGCATGACCCCGTGATCAAAAACTGCTCCAGTTTGTAAGGGAAGGGACAAGTGCTTTATTTAATAAAATAAAAAAAATTGCACAGTGTTTCTGGTTTCATGCGCGGGCAGTTTTTTGACAGGGTCATGCCCAGGACCCCAACGAGCAGTTTTTCATCACGAGGTCATGCTCAGGACCCCGACGAGCAGTTTTTTATCACGAGGTCTTGCTCAGGACCCCATGACCTAATGCAGTGGCACGGTAGTTAGGACACAACCATATGTTTTACGTACCTGTCCTCCAGAAGGTGCCGAGAATTGTCCTTCGAAATTGGTGTTCTTATTTCTTCCTCAGACGTGATGACTTTTCTGACATTCTTTGATAGTTCTTCGATTGTCATCATCTTCCGTCGCTATGGCAATCAGATAAAATTCAAAACCAATAAGATATAGCCTTTGCTTTGACTGCCGTTGAGCACCAAGCTCGTTTCTCATACAGATTGCTCTCGTCGAAAAAAGCGACAGACTGATAAGAGACACTCTGCGAATTTTAATTAATTGTCAATCGACACATGGTACTGTACCGGATTTAGACAAAGCTTCGACGAGCCCGCGGCGCTGATCGTTGATGGGACTTGGAGGAGGAGAAAAAAGCATGGGACGAATGAGAGCGGTATAGCGCGTCGTGGTCGCATTCTTGAAGGAGCAAAGAGTCTACTGTATCAGTTCGTCTTTTCGCTCCTCCCCCGATCGAGATCAAGTCGCTTCAGCTTGAGCCTTGCCATCGGCCACGGACACTCTTCCCTGCGGAACTCACGCGGCGATCGCGGCGATCACGGCGATCGCGGCGATCACGGCGATCGAGGTGACCCCCGACTCGCTCTATCTCTGCGTCGCTGGTTTGCCGCGCCGAGATCGAAGCTGCGAGCGTCAGTCGCATGAAGTCATCGAACGCGCTCGCGCGATGATCCGATCGAGCTCGAATGGAGACGTAAAAGGGAGGACGCGTATATTTGGTGGCTAGCGCGCTAGCTTGACTCCGTTCTAATGGTTTAATTCGGTTAGATCATTAATTTCCATGGTTTCAAACCCTTTGGCTAGCGTGCGATAGTGTAGTGGTATGTTCTGAATTTTAATCCGTGACTCTACGCCCAACCTCTAATCTAATTAACTAAAAATAAACTTCGATTAGTTACAGTAAACTCCTAGTGAGTCTGTCATAAAAAACCACTGCCTGTTGCATTAAGTCGTATTGGCCATTCACGACCTTTGAAAAAATGTCCTCCGCGTCATACCGCTGGTGGAATTCGATATTTCGCTCCGACGCTTTCAGAGGACTGTCGCGAAGAATGTCGGTTCCAAAGGAATGAGGGCCTGTCAACCGCCCACCACCGGCTTCGTATCCTTGCACCGCGTCCTGCAAGCTTGGTACGTTCGTTGGATTGATTTCTCCCACGTTGCTGTGCGTCTTTAAAATATTGGGAATTCCTTTGCCTGAGAGAAATATGGTCAATTAAATTATTAATAACATTATCAAGCAAGTTACCTGAAATAGGATGGGCATTCCAAGCTTCGACAAATGACGTCATACCCACCCTGCTGATTTCAATGGCCACGGCAGACACTGAAAACTTTGAAATTTCGTCGTTAAGGTCGAGAATTTCCTTATCGACTAAATCGTTCAAGCCAGCTTTTATGGGAAAGTTAACTCTTTGGTTAACTTCACCCCAAATTCTTTCAATAGGGTGATTCTGCAAAACGATCAAATCAGGGTTAGCACAAGAAATGCATTATACTGGACATACATGCTTCGAATCAGACTGGACAAAGCACTGTCGTTGTCTATTTGATCGAAAAACCTCCAACTGCTCTTGAACATAAAGCATGAGTACAAATTCCAGCCCATGATCAACCCTGAGTTGATCCCACACGCCGTATTGAAGCAAAATTGGCTTCAATAGCTGGTCGTAAATAACATAATTGTTCTTCATGGGCATCGTGGCAGTTTGCACTATGCAACCGCTGAATCCGTCAATGGCTGCCACATGGGTGACACCATACATAGTAAGCTTCTCGTTTTGATCCACGTGAAGCTTGTGGCCAAAGTATTCAGCACTGTACGGGACAGGATTGGCTCGTCTTGCAGCAGTTTGCTGCCGTTCTTCGTGATACTCGGGAGCCACTCGTTGAAGAGCTCTTCCCACACGCTTCTCGCCTATTCCAGTCCACCCATGATGAGAGGACAAATAGCCTTTCATGGTCTTTCGTCCATAGGTAGGGCCAAGCTATAGAAACAGAGTTCACACTACCAACGTCTTATTCTCGCCACCTTGCCTTGTCCACGGCTTGTGAGACTGCTCGATCAAGTTCAGACGTTTCTACTGAAGATGTCCAGTGTATGTCGTACTTTTCACAGTAGCGTCTGACGCTCCGCTCGCTTAGACCTCGGTGGCCCGGAAATCGGTCGCATAAAATTTCACTTATACCTCTGTGCGAGAGCCCGCTGGCCACCAACTCTTCCATGTCCTCTTCGTTCACAAGCTGCTCGAGGTCCATCGCTAATTTACTCCCGGATGCCCAACTCTGGACGACGGACTAATTAGATATACCTAGAGACCTTTCCGGCCGGAGTTCATTTCCGGTCAAAAGCGACGCGTAGATTACATTCCTTTTTGGGAAGATAAGATCCGCTCTCACGGGCAAGTAGCGTTTCACGTGCCACGTGCCAGCACTTCGATCAAGACGAGCGATGAATTCACCACGCGAATCAAGCCCCGCCGCCGGCGGGGAACGGGACGAATACATACGACTCGCAAAGGGAGACCGACAGGTCCAGCTACGACAAGTGGACGTTACTGTCCAAAAAATCATCCAGATTTTTGAGGTATGCTGCACTCTGGATTGATACTAGTCTCCTCGATCCTTTTCTCTCAGTTGCCTGCCGGAGAGATGTACCTCTGCATAGCCGGAGAAGAGGTGGAGAGGCCGATCTTCCCCACCTTCAGCACGGGAAGATTTGTGGGTTTAGAACCCAGAAACGAATATCACATCGTTCAACGATCTGCGCCGCGGCACGACGAGCAACCTTTATCTGCCCCAGGACCCGCGGCGCAGCCAGGACCCGCGGCGCAGCCAGGACCCGCGACGCAGCCAGGACCCCCTCTGCCAGCCGCCGCATGGGCGCCGTCGGAAGGACAACCCCGCCTCCTTCACCCTTTTCCCATGCGAGGCGCCAGCAAATTTATGAAAGGGTCAGGCCGCAAGCGTAAGCTGACTTTCGAGTCAGCTGCTTCAGCCCAGCAGAAATTCCTTCAAAGAAAAATTGATTTCGTGACGGTCGACGTGGGAAACGACGGGGGGGTTCGCCGCGGGGCCCTTCGTAGATCGGAGTTCCTGATCCTTGACGAAGCGACCATGAGCGTTCCTGTAGTGATCGCAGCGCTTACAGCTCGCCTCACGGAGAAAAACGTAATACAACCAACCGACGAAATTGTCTTGGTTAGCAAAGACCTTGCCGAAATTGGCGACGACGAAGGCACTAGAAGTACGGAATATTTCCTCACAAGACGAATACTCATGACTGATTCCTTTTTGTAGACCTATTGTTCTGGAAGGCACCTAACCGAATCGTTTTAGCCGTTCTCAAGGACGAGCTAGAATACGCATACAAAGTAGCGTCCGTTGCAGCTACTCAAGCCGCTCAGGCCGTTGGATTCGTCACCCCGCCTGTGACACCACAGAGCGCAAGACGTGCGTGGACCGCAGCTCAGGGCGATTTACTTCTTCATCAGAAAGTGGACAAACTCCTCGACATGGCTACCGATCGCAGAGAAGAAGAACAAGGACTCCTTCGACAGGTCGTCGCACGGGCCAAGGAGATCTTGGACGCATTCAAATGCCCGATGTGCTTGACGAAGTTAGAAACGGGCATCGTGATGAGCTCCTGCTGCGGGCAGGTTGCGGGATGCAAGCGATGCGTCGAGCGAGCGCTCCTTGATGACATGGACGCAAGGTGCCATCTCTGCCGAAAGAGGGCCGATTCGGTCTTCGTCGTCGATCCCACGGGAGGCCGCGACTGCAACTACTTCACGATCTTTCCGTGCCTGGACGAAATCGTGAAGAAGGCCAAGGAAGTGAAGGCCGACGCTCAGCAGAGCCTCGATCGCCTTCCGCGATCCGAGGCTTGACGCGATCGCCTTCCGCGAAGAGACTAAGAGTTGAGTTGAGTTGAGTTGCCTGGCATGACTAGAGTTGAGTTTTGCATGACTAGAGTTGAGTCTTGCATGACTAGAGTTGAGTAAAAAATAAAAAACGCCGCTTGTGTACGGCTCAAGCTTTGTTCGATGTGCCCTCTTTCGCCGATTCCGTCGTTGCGAGGCGATCGGCGATTCGGCGATAACATCTATATAGCGCACTTGATCTAGCTGAAGGTCACTTGGTCCTTAGAGCGCTCAGCTTAGAGGGGGGCCTCAGGCGACGCCACCGGCGACGCCTCGGGCTGCGGAATGCTCTTTTGCCCGCCGCATAACAGAGCAGGTGACGCCTACATAAGTACTTCTTTGGGAGACAATTCACGCCCCTAATTTAGAGGAAGCGTTTGAGACACGCCCCTAATTTAAAAATACTTGTCAACACGAATTATACTGGTCGTACCATTTCATTGGCTACTAGTTTTGCGTTTTCGGAAGTGGGTGGATAACTCGAAGGTAGACTCTCGCTTACAATGGCGCATTGAATAGGAAAACTCCGTCTTTTTATTCACATTTAGTTTACAGGTCTGTGAATTTTCAGAATGAGAAAATGAATGAAGTAATGGGTCAAGTAGGAGGGCAACAAAACGATTATGCTGCTGTGGTTTTAAGAGGAGGGGCGTTTTTAAATAATAATAATGATAATAATAATAACATGAAAAATTCTACCTGGTATTTCTGGTTTCATGCGCGGAAGTTTTATAACACGGCCACGCCGAGAACCCCGACGAGCAGTTTTTCATTACGAGGTCTTGTTCAGGACCCCCGAAGAGAAGTTTTCATCATAAAGTCTTGCGAAGGAGGTCTTCCTCAGGACCCAAGAACCTAATGACAATTATTTAGGTAGTTACGTGTAAAACCATATGTCTCTTGTGCCTGTCCTCCAGCCAGCTGCCATGAATTGTCTTTTTGACCATTCCTGCCTGCTCTTCTTCAAACCTTTTCACTATATGTCAAAAAATAAATAAAAGTAAACGCTAGCCGTTTGGCTACCTGACTTATAGCAAATATCATATGAAATCCTATGTCGTCAACAGATGTTCCATCCTGATAATTTCCTATGAGAATTTATACGATATGTACTAAAGAAGAGACTCGCCGTTCATGCCTGGCGAATAGACAGCAATGCCTGATAAAAGTCTTCAGACCCTCACCTCACCGGTGCCCTTCTGTTGTCGAATAAAAAAAATTAAAAAAACACATTACACAGTGGGTCCGACGTTTTTGCTTACCTTACACAGAAAAGTTGAAAAAGCTTCAAGTGGCACTGCCTGCGCCTGCAAGAATAACAATTAGGGTGAGCTGAATTCTTTTAGGAGTTGTGCTTCGTTCAGGGTTCTCGCTAGGGGAATATGGGTGGGGGTCGGCGCCTTTGGCGCCGAAAAATTTTTTAGGGGGCGTGGCTTTTTTTGATGGGCGTCGTTATTTTTGTATATAATGTTTTAATCGACTTGAACGAGATCAGTGAGTCCTACTGACGAAGCATTTCAGTGTTCATCTATCGCGGAAGATCCTCCGCTTTTTTTTCTTGGCCCACAGTAACACAGCCGAGTGAAAAGGATACTGGTCAACATCTGGACCTTCAACTGCAATCCGTAGTAATGCATCCAACGTGTCTTCCTTCAGTCGATTACGAATTCGGGTTTTGACGAGCTTGAGCTGAGAAAACGATCGTTCTACGTCAGCAGTATGGATTGGCAACGTGCGGCATATCCTGGCTAGTTGAGAAAGATTCGGAAAGATTTGAATGAGCGTGAAGTCTTTGCAAAGCTTTTCTATCACTTCCTTTTGACTCATAGAGGAATCCGATGACACCCAATTCTTCCTCATGTATGCTTTCAGGGTGAACCATTCCTGAAGGCACTCATCTACGCCTTCTATGGCTCCAGAGGGAAGAAACTGCTCTGCCAAGACGCTGACGTTGTTATTGCCATACTGCATCGACAATCGGCGTTCTTCTTCATTTGGACTTGGTCTTTGGGTATATGGCAACAGGCTCGCATTAAAGATTGAAAAAGCTGCAAGGATATTGCTTTCGGCAAATCTGCGATTGATATTATCAATTAGATTAGTCAGAAATGGCATCTTGATTTGCTCTTTGAACTGTGCGTCGGTGAAGTTTGCTGCATGCTTGATGTCAATCCCTGCTCCTTCAACACGTAAAAGAAAGTCGGGCAGCTCTTGCATGTTCCTTCCATCCTGCAATTTCAGCTCTGTTATTGCCTCAAGAGAAGAAGATATCATTGGTTGTATCATGCTGAAGTCGACGCTTGACGATTGGAAGCATTTCGAAAGATGGGACACTATAGGCAATGCGTCGCACATCAGTAAGAGAGTCTTGACAAATCGTATGTCTGTTATAAGCGCATTTAGCCCAAGCGCTTTTGCGTCAGATCTTTCGATTCCTTCTCTTTGAAGGCTAACGGCAAGGGAAGTAAATGCCGACTTAATTTGGCTCGCACACTTCTCCACGCTAAGCCACCGTGTCTGAGAAGGTGCAACGAGCTTGCCTTTTTCTTGAAGAAGCTTTCGAATAGCCTCGAGACCTGCCGATCGCACGGCGCTGTTGTCGTAGTAATCGAAGAGTTGTCGCAGCACGGAGTTGAACTTTTTCACGTACGGCACGGAGTTGGCAGCTTGCGTCGACGCCAAATTCAAACGGTGGGCTGCGCAATGAATTCCAACAGCGGCTTTGCATACGTTTTGCATACGTTTGACGACACCATTGCGGCAGCCTATCATTACAGATGCCCCGTCCGTTCCAATTCCGACAATTTTACTTCCGTCCAGAGAGTGAACATCGAGGAAGTCGAGAACTCTTTTTGTTACCGTTTCCGCTCCAGCACTAATCCTTGTGTCTTCTTCCGCTGAATCCAAGCTTTCAATTTCAGGTTGGAGCAGGTCAATTATCTTTAAGAATGAGGAGCAGAGTTTGCCTTCTTCATCGATAAAACGAGCGTGAACAGAGAGTTGTTCTGTGACAGTACAGTCTGTCGTCTCATCCAACATGATCGAGTAGAATTTGCTTTTTCTCACTTTTGAAAGAATGTCATTTTCAATTACTTCAGCGAGGACGACGATCATTTCGTGAATTGACTGCTCGCTGGTATATAACGCATTCCTTCCAGTGCCAATCTTTTCCTTGATTTTGACGCCTAGGTATTCCGCAAAATTCATGAGAGGCTCAAAATTTGTTGTATGCGCTATTTTTCTCTTGCAAAGAAAGTAAAGACAGGCAAATGCATCCTCGATTCCACTCGAAGCGATCTGAGGGTTGACCATCGCTGTTACGTTTGAGCGTTGGCTTTCGTTTTCCATCTTGACGCACTGTCGATGGATCGCAGATTTTTCATGCCGCTTGACGCTCTCGAGCCGTAACCTCGTGCATGGAATGCTCGTCCACGGTGCGCGATCGGCGGTCTTGTCATGCTTTTGACACAAAACGCAAAGCATGCCTTTGCTTTGGCTATCGTAACGAAGCCATTCCATTCGACCGACACGCCACTCCGAACGAAATCCTCCCGATTGCTTCGATGACGTTGACGACGACGATTTTCGAGATTTCTTTGAAGACGAACTCTTGCCAGCTGTCGATAGCAGCTCGACATCGCCTTCATCGCTGGACATTGCCTCTACCAAATCGACCGCTGAGATGTCGACGTCCGATTCGCTGGACGACTCGCTGGACGAATCGTTAAGAGGTTTTGGTCGTTTTGACGACGGAAAAGCATCATCAGCCGGCTTAAAGAAGCGATGAATGGACATGACTCAGTTACAGTCGGGAAAGCAACGATACCCGGATACTGCAAAAGCTGCTACGTTAACAGAACGACTCGTTAAGCAGAAGCTGAGAACGACTACTTTAACAACCAGTAAAGATTTATTTAACTTAATTCTGCGTAGCGTGGGTCGGGTGAGGCCGCCGGTGGGTCGGCAAGAGGCAACTGTGGGCTTGCCCGACCCGCGCCGACCCACGTAGCGAGAACCCTGTTCGTTGTACTTTAGAATGGGTAGTCCATTTATGAATTTTTCTCCCTTCTCCTGCATTTCAATCATGAATTTTTTCTATATAAAAATGACAGTTAAAAGTATCAAGTTCATTTATTTTGGGTGAAAATTGACTTATCTGACAAAAGAGCTTCGCTGTGTCGAAGACTTCAGCAAACGAGATGATGAGTGGAAGCGCTGACGATCTAAAAGACAGGATTTCAGGGCACTTTGCAACCCTAATTAGGGTTGGGCTAAGGGCTTGGGTTAAGCGTTCGTACGACGTATAGAAGTCTAGAGAAGAACAGCGACCATAGATTGGCTATTAAAGCAGCGTCTGCGCTGCTGAATAAGAATCGCGTAGGAATTCGCGAGTTCTGCTCTGCTGTGACTTGCCTACTGGTAATCTCGCTCTTACCGGCACAGTCGTCTTTCGCAAAGTTCCAAAATGATGCTCGAACGGTGGCTTTTCTTCCGAACAGCTTCTTCTCAATAAAAATCGATCGAAAACGTCTTGTGATAGCGTGCGCTACAGCTTTTTTCCTACATTTGAACGCTAATTGCGACTTCCATAAAAGGTTTTTTGTTTAGGTCGCTTTGAAAATAGATTTAAAACTACCTAGTCAATGAGTTGCGTAAATTGCAGTAAAATTGGTCGCGTTTTGTCGTCCTGAGACGAAAAGTGTCGATATCTTAGCCGTGAAGGAACGGATTCAAATGCAAATCTACGATTATACTACTTGCCTAGGTTGACATCAAACCATGCTAGTTTGCACTGGCTGCGATTGCGCTTTCGCAATTCGAGTTCGGCTCGGTCACATTTTCTAAAGGCTTTAGCTACCTTTATATAACACTACACGGCTTTCGCCGTTAGTCGCCAATCAAGGCAATAACGCTCATTTTTACTTCTTTTGATGTATCTAATGTAGAATTAGTAGAAGAAACGATCTGCGCAAAAATTTTTTGAATCTGACAATCCGTTCGAGAGTTATTAGCAATCAAAAAAACAGAAGTCCCGGATGTAAATTTCAAAATTTGATATCTTCTTTAATACATACTTTCTCAAATTAAACTTACACTCAAACAAATTCATTATGTAGGTTCTTTTTGTGATCAAAAATTCAAAATTTTTGAGAATGTTATTTCGGAAATCAATAACAGCAGCATTTTACATATAATTTTGAATATTTCGAAAACTTTATTACATTTCGAGATCTTTTTTTTTGCAGATGTGTTGGAGGATATTTGTACGCTTTTCAAGAGCAAATTTATTCGGTTTCAAAAAGTTTATTCTGAAAAATAATTTTTAAAAAATACAAAAAAATTCCAAAAAAATTAAAAATTTCTACAACTACTCTTCTTCATCCTAGGACCCTAAGAAAAATAACAGAGAAGAGATTGAGACAAATAAATTCAAAAGGTCTCTACAGCTTACTGATTTTCTTCGCAGCCGAGAGACGGCTGCTGAGACGCTCCTTCGATGTCTTTTGCATTGCCTTATCCGCCTACGAAGTCAGAAAATATCTGTCAGAGAGACAGAATCGCCCGAGTTTCTACTTCCGGTTCGGATCGCGAGAGATTGGGCCCCGAAACTTAACCTACGCGCTATTGAGAAGCCAAAAACACGATCTAGAGCGATTCTAACCACTTTCGGAGGCCAGCGACGAGCCGAAGGGAAACTCCCGCGCAGCTCGCCTCTCTCGAACTCGGCCAATCGCTCCCAAAACTCGCCTTACGGTCGGAGGAAGCGTTCGATTCGATCGCCGTTGGGCGAGCGGTCGACTTCGCTTCGTCAACCTCCCTGACCTCCCAGAATCCTTCTGTATAGCGCACGCGAAATGAAGAGGAAAGCCTATTCTAACGTTCCAAACATGTAAACGTGTGCATGCTGGGCCTACTATTTATATACATATGCGTGCATATATGTGCAGCGCGTTTTTATTGTTAGAATAGGGTTTTAGGTTGGCCGTTCTGTCCACTGACTCTCCATGCATAGCGCTCAATCCCTAATGCAAGTAGCAAAGTGCGTTTACTCTAGCAATATTTGAAAGTAACCTGTTCTGCTGCACATTCGGATTAACGACGCCTTATTAAGTTAGAAGAAGGATTGGCACCCGGCAGCATCCACGGACTATAGTAATAAACTTTTTTCTTTTTTCATCTATCTTTCCAGCAATCGTTGTTGTGCCAAGTTTATTCTACAAAAAGTTTATGTGCCCGTCTGTGCAACCACGGATACTAGAAGAAGGGTATTGGAAACGCGAGTTGGATGCGTGCCGCGGTCACGTGTTTCTTGATACCCGGATACGTCTGCTATCGTTGCTACCGAATCGCCTCCTGATGTCTTTTTCCGTGGCTGAATCCTTGTTGTCACCAATCAACCGTTTGGCGCTGAGAAAGGGTATCAATTTCTTCAATGACTCGAGTGCTTCTAGAGGATATCCAGACAAACTTTTATTTAATTACGTCTTGTAGAAATTTTTTTATCCGAAAAAACTGTGTTTAGCAATTCTTATTGTAAATGTAACGTCTCACTGTATTTTTCAAGGGTCTTCCCAAGCGCCTGTTGTGGGCTATCCGCCGAAATCGTTTGTGGCATTTGGGCCGTCGTGAAAGGTTGTTCTTTCACAAGACATAGTTATTTTGGCCCAGTTGCACATTACAATGTATAAGGTTTGCATATTGATACAGAATATTATTGTTGTCTACTGCTGAAATCTGTGAAAATTCGACAAAGTATGGCGACCTTACGCGAGAAAATGGCCCTATTGGAAAGCGGAAGAAGAAACGATCGTTGCAAACCACGCAGTTGCATGCCTGAATGACCGTTCTATTGGTTGCCGCGCGATTCCGGCACTAGCGGCCATAGGCGGCAGAACATGGGGGGGGGGAGAGGGGGGGAGGGGGGGGGGGGAGAGGGGGGAGGGAGGGGGGCTAGGGGCGAAAGCCCCCTCAGCTGAGCCTTTTCGACATTTTTCAATTAACTTTTCCGAATCTCTACTTTATTTGGAATAGAGTTACATAAAATCTTTACTACTGTATACATGTGCAGTACTGCTGGTACGGGGTTTGCCGCATTTCCCAGAACATGCAGTCGCGTCTTCAGTGTTTCGTTTGGTCTCTCTCAAACGCTTCCAGCAACAGCGCCGCTAAAAGAACCTGTACGGAAGAGACCAGCAAGAAAATCGTCACCAAAAAAGAAAATTCCCGTCTTCGCTCGATGCCGTGTAGAAATTTAAAAAGATGTGCGCTACTCAGCGATAGTTTTCCGCAGAAGAGACCGACGTCTTACGATCAATTTGTGACGATACTGCGAGAGACCAAAGGACAGGAATACGTCGCTAAAGAGCTAGGTGAGCGGATTCATAAACGTGACTTTTGTGATTAATCTTGTATAATTCTCAGGACGAAAGAAATTGTCGGCAGCGGAAGAGAATAAATTGGAGAAGCAGCGTTCGAAATTGTAGGTGGGCCAGCTCATATGGCCCTGCTAGTCACTATTTTTCCTGGAGCTATCTCCTTTCTCTTCCACCTGTTCATCAACAGAGTTGTTTTCAAGACTGTCGATAAACTTATCAAGCTTTTGTCTTTTTGTTAGGTTTAAGCTACCTCTCGACATCAGTCGTTACGAGCGTCCAACTTGCACCATTCAGAAAAACACTGCACAAGCGCGACCTCTCTCCCTCGCCAAAGTCGTAGTGTGGGACGAATGCACCATGGCAAACAAATAGGCTCTCGAAGCATTAGACAGATCCCTGCGAGACATTCGAAACAACGACGCACACATGGGAGGTGTGCCTCTGATTCTCGCAGGAGATTTCCGAGAAACGCTACCCGTGATACCATAGATGCTGGAGAAAGGAAGGATTGGTAACGCACGTCCTCCACTGTACATGACGTTGCTCATCCGCGACATGGGTACGCCCACTTACGCCCACACAACCTCGTGTACTGGAGAAACCTTTTCCGACGTGTGCAAAGCGCCGTGGGAGTGACAATAGGTTAGAAAACACCGCGAAATAGGATTTTAGTCCAACTCTCTTTCATCGATGTCTTGCTTCGCGGCGTTTGGCGATTTTTATGATTGTGTGATTTTTTCTCAGCTCGTAAGGCTCCCTCCAGTTGTTTTTCTTTTTTTTTCAGCCTGTTATATGTATCCTTATGCAGTAGCGTGCTTTTTATGAGTGTTGCTCACCATAAGCTGCGTTTAGGATCGGATTCGTTGCCGGAAGAGGCGTAACTTTGTGTGATTTTCTCGCTGTAAGTGCAACAAAATGTCAACTAATGAAAATATTTCCTGATGCTTTGGTGCATTGAAGGTGCATTCGTGTTATGGGTAGGCGAAAGGCATACATCGGTCGCCGAGAAAAAAATTATGAAAGAAAGGAGCAGGAGCGCTCCCGAAGAAAAGTTGGACGGCCGCCCCAGAAAGAAAAGGAGACTTTCAGAGACGTAATCGACCAAATTCGATTGCCCAGCGCAAAATGGGCTAAAACGGAAGACCCAGAATTAAAAAAAGCAATGATTACCAAAATTGGTGAAAGTCATTCAGTGCCATTTGGCATTACTATTAACGACGACTTGTCTTGGATGGCGTCTGCATTTGGGCATCTGTTGCAAAAAGAGTGCCACGTTCTTGCATCTTCGCCAGGAACTATGTCGGGAAGAGCGCTGAATACCATTTTGGTAGAGGCTGAGAACACCGAGTTCTGCCCGGGTAATCCTGACGAAGAGTTCGTTTCTTTTGTAAAAAGCAAGAAAGGAAAACTGCTTTCGACGAATGGCAAAGATGTGACCGCTACATTAGATGCCACTGTGCCTGGAGCAGATGGCGAATTGCGAGAAACTGTTCGATCAAAATCATGCCAGATTGTTACTAAAGTAGGACAGCGATGTTATCACTGCATCAAGCACAGGAATACTTTACGAAAATCAGCCCAGCGCTGGGCTAAGAGAAAAGAAGCGCCCGCTTCCCTTTCGGCTTCATCTACAAGTCATATGAATCTGAGATATATGGACACGCCAGAGAGATTCCAGAAATTCAAGTCGGTCAAATCAAGGATGATAGCAGCTGAACGAAAAATTCAACGCACATTGGCCAGGCTCACTGAAGAGGAAGGCATTGATTTGCAGGAGACTGATCAAAACGACATAAGTGATATTATGACTTCCATGACCGACGAGGTAACGAAAACCAACCCTGAAGGCAGTCTTAAGCGAATCTTTTGGGAGCAGCAGTTGCGTGCCTTGCACACTAATCCCAAACAAATGCGTTGGCATCCTGCCATTATTTTGTGGTGCCTTCACCTCAAATACAAATCTAGCGCTGCCTACAGTTCGCTTAGAAATTCCGGACTTCTTGTCCTGCCATCGGAAAGAACTCTTTTTGATTACTCCCATTGGACCAAAAGTGGACCAGGATTTCACAAAGATGTCAATTTGCAGTTGATTCACGAGGCGAACGTCACGGCCGAGAGCGACAAGTATGTCGCTATTTCTTTTGACGAAATGAAAATCAGGGAGAACTTAGTATTCGACAAAGCAACTTTGGAATTGAAAGGCTTTGTAGATTTGGGATCATTTAACAACTATCTCGAAAGGCTGGAGAAAAATATCGAAGAAGATAGCAATTCGTCTACTCCAAAAGTTGCTACTCACATGTTAATGTTCATGGTACGAGGAATCTTCACCAAATTGGAATTTGCTTACGCCCACTTTCCAACAAATGGCGCGACCGCTGAGCAACTGTATCCCATTGTATGGGATGTCATTCGTAATGTAGAGGAATGCGGGCTCATAGCCATTTCTCTTACGTGCGACGGCGCTGCTTGTAACCGCAAGTTTTATAAGATGCACAAAACATCCGATGACAAAGAAAAGGTCATCTACAAAACGGAAAATCCATTCTCTGCTGAAGGTCTGCCAATATACTTCTTCTCCGACGTGCCTCACTTAATAAAAACGGCTCGTAACTGCTGGGCAAATTCATTCGGTCACAGCAAATCACGTGCTTTATGGGTAAGGAAAAAATTACCATGTCCTAGTGCAATTTTACACTGAAATTGTAGAAGGACGGAAAGCACATAAGTTGGACTCACATGTCCGACTTATACAAGAAAACGAGAATCGCAAGTGGTCTCAGCCTTCTGCCAAAAATAAAAAGGGAGCATGTATACCTGACGTCGTACGCTCGAATGCGTGTGAATCTAGCTGCACAGGTTTGGTACTTACCTTTTTAGAAGAAAGAGTGCAACCCGTAACTGTTAGGTCCTTAGCAAGTCTGTAGCTGACGCGTTCGACTACTTTGGCCTCGAGGAAACAAAGGAGACGGAGTTATTTATCCGAATGATAGACAAATTTTTTGATTGTCTGAATGTTCGCTCTTTCAACGAAAGTATTCATCGGCTGAAGCCGAATTTGAGGCCTTATCGACAGCCGGATGACGATAGATTAAAAGTAAATAACAACACTTTACCAAAAGCAATGTGTCTATATGAAACTGGACTTATTGTAGTGGCTCAAGAACGACTTTTTGCAGTACTTTGATGAATGGGAAGCGTCCGTCAAGTCAAGAGAGGGTTTCAGTGCGAGCCAGCAACGCATGATGCAGCTATCGAGAGAAACTATAGAAGGTCTCCGAATAACCGGTAAGAATGTGCTCTCACTTTATAATAAACCCTGTCAGTTCAGTTTTTGACAGTTTATTCATTTGTCGAACTGACTCCATTGCTGTTACAAATCAAAGGAGTAAAAGGTCTACTTAGCGAAAGGTTTTGCCAGGACCGTTTAGAATCATTTTTCGGGCAGCAGCGGTAAATTTGATGTGGCATTACTAGTAACATTGATATCTAAACAACATTAATTCAGGGCTAAAGGAGGAAGGTGCGATAACCCTTCGGCAAAGGAATTTATGGACAACACCGTGTCCTTGAGAATGCAGCGCTCCGAAGCCCTACACCCAGTAAGAGGAAATGTGAAACGATTCAGAGATGCCGATCCCTCCGTTAGAGATGAACCATTGCCTAAACGCAGAGCTAAAAGAAGTAAACGTGTATCTTGACATTAAACTATATCATTCGGTTCAGAGATCACTAACTCAGTCGCAGTCCATCATCAAAGAGCGTCGCAGCGGCTTTGATTTCGACGTACTTTTGCCTTTCATCTCTTTATACATTTCCATCCACTGGCCTGCTATGGAATGCCCTCGAATGGTAATCCAGAGATCAACTATTTCCTTCAAGAGTGACATAGACTGTGCATTATTGAGATCACAGGCAATCTGCTCCCAATATGACACGACGTACGCATCCGCACAGGCAAGACTACTGATGTCATTCTTTCCGTCAGAATGACGGCTTTGAAGAGACGACATCAATGCATCACGTGTCGTCAACTCGATCTCTCTGAAGAGCAGAAAAGCTTTATCGCTCACTTCAAATAGTCCCCCTCTGTTGACCCTTTTCATCCATTCTAACGTGTAGTTCATGAGGGATACTACACCAGTGCCGTCACTGTCATCATCGTCTGCCGAGCAAACTGACAAGCCAATAAGGCAATCGATGTATGCAGAAGATAATGCTGAAGATGATTTTTTATGCTTTTTTAGTAGACTGAAGGGCACATACCCAGCTGCGTAACGTATTATGTTCTCTTCATCAGAGGTGAGGGTGGCTGTTCGAGACTTGATCGACGAAACACAGCCAAATCTGGCAGTAATGATGTCTTCAAAAACTTTCTGATTCACGTACTGCTGTATCAACACGTCTAACGACTCGTCGACGTTGCAGAGGAATTCCCGCCAAACTCGAGGCAACATTTCAACGCGAAGTCGATGAAATTTACTCCACAGCGCCGCTCTTTTCAATGGCAAAGGCTCTGCCGACTGTGAATCCTGGTTGCAAATAGCGGCAATGGACGAAACAAGCTGCTCAGAAAAAATTTCCCAATGGCGAGTGAATCTCGAATCTGCCGCCACTCCAAGAAGTCGATCCACTTCTTTCTTCGCTTTCTCACTTCGAGGAGATCGAAACGTGAACGCCTGTGCTGGCGAAACAGACAGAAGAGCCGATTGGACATGTCCTGAATGCATTACTATCACGTGACCATGTCGCGGATGAAACCTACAGCAGATGCGTGCGTTACCAATCCTTCCTTTCTCCAGCATCTATGGTGATACCAAAGGGCACCAAGGCCGACGAGATCGCCGCATGCATGCTTGAAATACTCGCGCTCCATTTGGCACAAAGTCCGAACTTTGCGTTTGACGACCAACATGAGAGTGCATCTGTACGAAGACAGCGAGTCGGGCTCTTACGCACAGTTACTCTTGGAAATCGGCAACGGCACGATAGCGACCGACCCTCAAGACGGTCTCATTAATGTTCCTTACGGCACCGTCGTCCAGTCCTCTGCCGAACTCATACAGGCCGTTTTTCCTCAACTCAACGAACGATACAAAAACATTGCGTGGCTTGGCGAACGCGCAATTCTTGCGCCACGAAATGACACTGTCAACCAAATAAACGACGCCATGCTTCAGCTTATACGTGAAAACGAAAAAAATTATCTTTCCGTCGATACGAACCAGACGACGCCGTAAACTATCCAACCGAAATTTTAAATTCCCTTCATCCCCCCAGACTACCTTCATACACTTTGGCTCTAAATGTAGGCGCGCCAATTATGCTCTTGCGCAACATCGACGCTCCGAAACTCTGCAACGGAACAAAGTTGACCGTCGTACGACTGTGCCACAATGTTATAGAGGCCACAATTTGCACAGGGCAATACGCAGGTGAAATCGTTTTTATTCCACGCATTTCCCTAATTCCCTCCGATTGCAACATTCCCTTCAAGAGACTGCAGTTTCCCGTAAAGCTGTCGTTTGCGATGACAATTAACAAATCGCAAGGACAAACGTTAAAGACGGTAGGTCTCAGCCTTCAGACCAAATGTTTTGCACACGAACAGTTCTACGTCGCCTGCTTGCGTGTAAGTTCTCCAAGAAACATTTTCGTTCTCACTGAAACCCCCAAAACAGCAAACGTAGTTTACCGCGAAGTTCTTTAGCACCCCGTTGGACCACCACCATATCCTATCCCCATCCCGTGGCCAGCGGCAGAAAGACCCTTACCTTTCGAACCATAACCTACAGTGCGTCCAGCGCTAAACCAGAAAAATGTACGCCGTGCGTACGGTACTGTAATCTTGCTTTCTGAACTTCAAACCTGTTTGTACGGCATGTGTGTGCTCTAAACGAAGATTTAACGCAATAAAAACGTCAACCAAAACAGAGAGTCCCCTTTCGAGGTGAATGCGAACTTCCGGGGTATGACCGGGACTTTCTAACTTTTGTTGTGCGTAATTCGAACTGTTTTCATGGCTTCTCGCGTATCGCTTGCGTCGGAACCGATGTTTCTAAACACCATCACATCACAACCGGTGTTTGTAAACGCCAGCGGTGCTTCTTCCGGTTCTTCGGAAGCACTTGAAGACGTTTCGTCAATCACGCGACCAAGGCGTGCCAGCCAGAGGCGTGCCCTCGCGTTGATCTCCAATGTCAACAGGATGCACAAGCTCCAACCCCGGGGAGATGCTGCAAAGGGTGGCCGCGCCGGTGGAAGAGGAAGAAAACGGCCCCATGACACGGACCTTCCCGTCACGCCTTCTGAAGAGCCCAGTACGCACAAGTGGGCTCAACAAATGGAAGTTGTAAGCGAGCGTGTCGACGATTGGATGCGGGATCTCGCCGGAACGAATCGCATGATGTTCGCCGCATATCTGGTCCGACAATTCCTTCATCTTGGGATAACAAAAGCACCCTAATTCGCACCGTTATGCACGTCATCAAAAAAGCGCCGTACCCTTCCAATCGAATTTGTCTGTCGTCCAATGGATCAGCGAGAGCAGCAGCTAGGGATCGCTCAATGTGGCCAACAGTTTCACCGCGATTCGTCGCCGCGATTGCATTCCGGTCGTGGACACTGTCCGGCTCGCGGCGAAAACTGACAAAATCTCCTCCGCTCATTTGCCCGTAGCGCGTAGATAGGCGAATTCCCTTCAGTGGCGTGCAGAAGGAAAAAACCTGGAAGGGAGCCATTGCAACGTGATTGCGTGCGCTACGACAACTACACGTGGATGAGCACATGTTGCTTAAAACGACGTCGAATGCATTTGGGTCCAATAGAGAAGACAAAGATACGTAAACGCCGAAGACATTTCCGCTGGAAGCCAACCCGAGGATGCACCACTGAAGTCCAAAAATAGCCTAACGTAAACACGCTCAGCCTCTTAGAATAGTCGCTGGTATGGTCTCTCTAAAGGCTGTCCAGCCCGCCATTTAGCGTTATTATACTTCTGGGACATATAAAAGCTAAGTACGCTGGCTAAAAGGGTAGCTGGAACCTTCAAACGGCAGGAAAATAGCCTAACGTACCAAGCGGACGAGACATGAGAAATAGGACCTCTCCACGCGAAGAGACAGTCTCCATTTGCGCTGACAGCCGGACTTGCAAGGAGACACATGTGCGTAAGTAAGCGAGTCTTAATTGAAGGCGTGTACTGCATTTTTAGATACGAAAACATCCATCGCGCACGTAAGAAGAATTTCCGGTTCAGCGCTGGACGCACTGTACGCCTCGAAAGAGGCCAAATTTTTTGGGCCACGATGCGTACGGACCTCCCCGTGGTGTGGCCTGGGTAAACGCTGACACATACGTCCGTAAGTAAATCACTAATTTAAAACCCGAAATGCAGCACCAACTTACGCCCCTGCCTACGCGTGCAAATAACCGCACAGGAACGGAAAATTTGAACGACAAACCCGAGCGAAGCCGGGTAGTCAGCTAGACTCCACCACTCTGAGCGTACGCGCCATCTTGGACGATGACGTCATCGAGTCGTTGTGTCCCAACTCCTCCTTCGATTTTCGTCGCTCGGCGCCGTGCACGTCGCGAGCGAACTTTTCGAAAGGGTCTCCTGGATGTACCGCGCTCCTTTCGCGTCGGGGCCCCTTTCGCAATTCGTCGTTTTTCGAGCGATTCGGGCGTCGTTTCGCTTCCTGCGAAGTTCCGACGGTGACTATTCGACGCCGCCAAGCGTTTTCGATCGTCGAATTGCGCCGAAAACGCCCGCGAAGCCCCGTACTCGGCGATTCTCGCGATCGATCGATTTCGAAAGGCGTTCGAACGACATTCTCGACGACAGGGTCGCTTTTTCGCGTCTTCCTTAACGACCTCCACTTACAATTGCCGCTCGAGGTCCCTTTTCGGGAATTCGTCTCTTTTCTTCGAAGGCGCTGGCTTTCGCGAGTCGGTCCCACGTTCGAAGGCGATTTATCGATGCAGCGAAGCTTTTTCTTCGCTCTCGATTTATCGATGCAGCGAAGCTTTTTCTTCGCTCTCTGGTGTCCAAAATTGCTTTCGTAGCCCTGTTTTTGTCGTTGACGTCATCTCGATTTGCCCGCGCCATCTTGGATTCGTCGGGGCTCTTGATCGACTTATTTCTGCTGCTGGCCTTCCCTTTCCGTCCATTTTCGTACGTTTTTGTTACGTGCAGAGTAATCTATTGTGCTAGACATAGTTACAGCCTTAAGTAACTAGCAAACAGGAAGTAGACAGAACACAAACACACCCAACATATAGATATTAACTATAGGTTTGTCACATCTTCCCCTGTTTAAGATGAGAGGATCAAAACTTTGTGTGATAGTCGGCCAGGTGCTTTGGAGTCTTCAGACGGCGTCCTCTGGATAAGTACCTTGGCGTTTCTGCTTCTGGAGCTGCTTCTGGAGCACTGGCGAGGGGTAAAGCCACCGACGGTGATGAAGACGGTGCTTTAGTCGGCGTTTGCGACTTGACAGGTGACTGTGACGGAACAGGTTGCTGCGGTGTCTGTACCGGCGGCGTTGTCGGAGCGACGGGCGTTGGAGCCAAATCCTGGGTCGGTTTCGGTGTTCCTTCTGTTGGTGCTGGTTGTTCTGTTTCAGGTTCTTCTGCTGTAGCTTCTGGAAAGCTTGGCTCAGCTGTACGGCGAATCTGTCTACGATTGCGACGATACGTTTGACTTCCGGCTTGAACGACGTATGATCGATTGCTTAGCTTCTTGGTGCACACGGCGGGTGACCAGATCTTTTCTCCCGGCAGTTTCATTCTGACATTTTCCCCTGGAGTGAGTGGTTGGAGATCTTTGGATTTCTTGTCGTATCTTTCTTTCTGTTGTTCTTTAGCTTCGACTATTCTCTTTTGAACCGCTGCCGGTTGTGGTGTCGTTGGAGTGAGTAGAGACTCCTTCATCGGAAGTAACGTTCGAAGTCGTCGACCATAGAACCTCGGTTAGCGGCCACCTTCTTAAAGCGGTCACCTTAGTATTACGGCCGTCGATCTTCCACGCGAAACCAACGCTCTGGTGTTTTTCCAGTTCTTTTGGACCGATGAGCTTTTCTCGCTACTTGTAGACACCAAAAAGTATGCAGAACGCGTACTAGCCGCTTCTAGTCATCGAAATTGGAAGCCAGGAAGCCTGTCACTGTACCGGTAATGAAGGCATTTCTGGGAGTATCGCTTTTTATGGGCATTTTACGCTTCCCAAGACTCAAAGACTACTGGTAAACGTCGTGCTATTACATGAGAACGAACCTTGCGTCCGTCTTTACGTCGACAAGGTTTCAACAAATCAGTCGTTTCCTGCACGTCAGCGATCCAGCTTTGGAAGTTGTTCGAGGTACTCCTGGCTACGATAAGCTTCAAAAGGTACTGAATAGTCCACACGTCTTATCTTTTTCATGCTAATGTATATTGCAGGTTCGTCCACTTATTGATTATTCAAAAAAATTCCAAGAATGCTACAAACTTTCTAAATATATAACAGTGGACGATGCTATGATTCCTTTCAAAGGCCGTTGGGGAATCAAGCAGTATATGAAGGACAAACCGCACAAGTGGGACATAAAGTCCTATGTCCTTGCTGATGCCTCAACAGGGTATGTTTCAAACTTCTTCATTTACAGCGGAAAGAGCCTAGATGGCGATGCAACAGAAGGTCTTTGTACAAAGGCCGTTCTTGATCTGGTTGGCTCTTGCTACAACAAAGGGCAAATTTTGTATGTCGACAACTATTACACCAGCCCGCGTCTTTTTGAGATACTCTACTACAACGACATTTACGCTACAGGAACAGCAAGAGCAAACCGAGCCAACTATCCTGTCGAAATGAAGAAAAGCAAGCATCCTGTTCCTCGAAGGGCCGAAAGAGGCTACTACCGTCATCTGTCGCGAGGACCAATGACAGCGGGAATCTGGTTCGATCGACGATATGTCAATTTTCTCTTCACCGCAAGCACCCCAGCCGTTCAGCCTGGCGAAGCCCAGCCAACAACGGAACGAAGAGATGGCGCTAGAAAAGTTGACATTCTTTGTCCACCCTATTTGTCGGACTATGTAAGCTATATGCGCGGTGTTGATCGAGGCGATCAACTAATTGCTCTATACGGCGTCGGAAGAAAATCTAGAAAGCCGTGGAAGAGAATCTTCTACTATCTTCTTGAATGCGCAATTCTAAACGCCTACATCATTGAATCGTTTAGCGATCCGAATCACGAAACAAGCGGACGCGGAAAAAGAGATCTAAAAGATTTCGAAACCGAGCTGGCGTCAATGTTGATTGACGGATTTGTGGGAAGAGGCCGCCGTCTAGATCTCGACGCAAGCCACCTAATGCAGAAGAGCACTCTCCCCCACTTTCCCGTGCCATCTCCTGACGGGAAATCAAGAAGGTGCAAAGTCTGCGCAATCAAAGGCGGAAGATCGGAGAGCATCGTATTTTGCGATGTCTGCAAAGTTCATCTTTGCACAGCAACTGCGCAGCGGAAGTGCTTCTATTTGTTTTACACAGTCGAAGATTTGTGAACAAGGAGAAAGCGATTATTGGCAGTCGTAAAGTTTCTGTAAAAATGACTAATTAAAATTTTGTCGCTATGGCAACCAGAATGCTTGTGTCGAATTATTTCTTTAATTAGGAATCTAAAAATGTATGGTTGCTAAGGGGTTTGAGCAACTGCGAAAGCCTAATTTCAATTTCCCCGCCCTAAGCTTCTGCGCAGAAAGTTATTGATAACGGTTAACCGTCATCAATACTTTCTGCGCAGAAGCGAGGCCCGCGCAATTCGAATTTGCATGCGACCAGCTATACAAACCTCTTAGCAACCATATATTTTTGAAATCCTTATAGACTAAATGACAAGAATGTGTGTCCGTTGTTGCCATAGCAACGAATAATTAGGGACATGCATAGAACGACACCACATTTACTTTATCGCGGCAGCGCGAGACAGCTAGCGACTGCCTAATAATCTACCTTTGTATGGTAATCATAATAGCAACTTCTCCTGCCGCCGGACGTGCAGAGATGAACATTGCAGGCTTCGCAAATCATGGTGCTTGTGTGTCGATCTGGGCCTCTTGCGCACACCTTGCAATCTCCTCGTTTGCCCTCCGGATGTTGAATCGGCAAATGTTGGACAGCTTTGCTGAGTCTCAGTTCGGGCCTTACAGGATCAACTCTTTTTCCTCTTGCACAAAAACCATCGAAGCTTTGCTGAGTCTCAGTTCGGGCCTTACAGGATCAACTCTTTTTCCTCTTGCACAAAAACCATCGATCAGCTTTGTGGCAAGTTCCGTTTTGAACTCCTTCATATCTCTCTTTTTTCGGCCTAGTTCTTTGTGCCGGGGATCAGAGAACGATTCGAGCACGTATGCATTCAATATTGAACACTCTAGCAGGTAATAAAAAATTCTTTTCCAGGCTTTTCTTGATTTTCTTCCTGACGAGTATAATGCCACCAATTGATCGCCTCGATCAACGCCTCGCATGTATTTCATTTAGTCCGGTAGATAAGGTGGACAAGGTACTGGCACTTTCCTTGCTCCATGTCTTCTCTCTACTGTCGTTGGTTCTGACGGGTCAAGCATTGGTGTTGAAGCGGTTGACAAAAAGTTGACATAGCGCTTGTCAAACCATATTGCAGCTGTCATAGGACCTTTCGATAAATGCTCGTAATAACCTCTGGCAACTCTTCGAACAGAGGGATGCTTGTTCTTTTTCAATTCTTTTGGGTATCCGGTGCGGGACACCCGGGCAGTTCCAGTCGCGTATATATCATTGAAGTATAGCGTCTCAAAAAGATGAGGACTCGTGTACTAATTGTCAACGTATAAAACGTGACATTTGTGGTGACAGTCTGCAACGAGATCCAGAACTGCTCGGGTGCAAAGGCCTTCCTCATGAACGTCGTCGGCGCTTTTTCCCGTGTAGATGAAAAAGTTGTAGACGTAGCCCGTTGGAGCATCAGCAGGTACGTACGATTTTATTCCCCATTTGTGTGGTTTATCTTTCATGTACTGCTTGATGCCCCAACGTCCTTTGAATGGGATCATCGCTTCGTCTACTGTAATATCTCTCGAAAGACAAAACCTGGACTTGAATTTTTTTTTGCAGATGTCAATAAGCGGACGAACCTACAAATGGAAATTATTTCATTTTTGAAAAGGACGTAATTGTACCAACCTTTTGAAGTTTGTCATAGCCAGCCATTCCTCTTTGCAACTCAGCATCAGGATCAGCTACGTGCAAAAATCTGGTGATTTGTTCAAAACGAGTTTTGGGGAAAATTGTTGCGAGACCCGTTTTGAGGTAGCCGCACGACGTCTGCCAGTAATCTTCTTGCCTTGGGAAGCGGCAAATTCCCATCAAAAGCGATTGTCCCAAATAAGCTTTCATTTCCGGTTTGGAAACAGGGTCCCATTCTTGTGTTGAATTTGCCTGTGCGGAAATGGTTTTCACAGCGTACTTATTGGTGTTCTGGACAATCAATTCAATAATGTCGTCGCCCCAAAAAAACTCAAAAAACGTTAGAGCATTTGGATTTGGCGGAACGTCGATTGTAGGTCCTGTTTCCCCTTCATACTGCATAATCGGATAAGGAACGAACTCTTTTTTCCATTCCGAATCAAACGCAGTCTCAAAATCCATTTCGTCTATGGAAAAATATCGATAAAACAAACGCGGAAAAGAAACAACAAAGGGGGGTGTTACCGGAAAAAGTCGCTGTCTCTTCTCCGGCTTCGATTCTCTCTTCCGCACGTTCTACGTCCATCGGTGACGACGAACGATGCTCGTCTGTCTTCGGAAACTTCACCGTCGCTCGCGCTCTCGAAATCGCTTTCAGGAAAGTCTAAACGGAGGATAACCGTTATCGACGTTTCTTCGAAAGTTTTATGAAGAACCCTACTAATTTCTTCTTCGAACAGGTTGTCTAGGTCTTCGTCTTCGTCTAACGCATCAAAAGTAAGGAAATCACGCATTCGTTCGAGTGTTCTGGCACGGCAGGATCGTCGGGTCGCCATCTTTGATGTCGATTACGTCACCACGTTCATGTTTGTTTACTCCATAGTAACGATCGCGCAATCCATGTGCATTCAACGCGAATAGATACGCAAAGAACCCCCGTATGCATTCCTTAGTTCTTTATTTAGCTACACTGCTGTACAAGGACACAGATAGACGAATTTCCTAACGTGCGCTACCGTACATAGAGGTGCAATCGGTGGTTAAAGGGTTAATCTCGAGTATCTCTTCTACGGCAAAGCATTTTTCCTTGACACGTCAATGCGTAATCTCGAGTATTCTCTTTCACCGCAAAGCATTTTTCCTTTAACGTCAATGCGGACACTCTCGACTGCCGCAAGCAGTTCTACATATGATGCGCGAAAAAGCTTTAATGCATACAAAATTGTCAGAGCACTTGAAAAACTCATGATAAGCCAGGTTTAGTCCGAGAGAATTGATCGGTTTTGGTCGTTTAAAAGAACTGCTGCGAAAAGTTTGTCCCGCTGCGCAGTCTCGTCTAGGATGCATACAAACGATTTTGTCGTCTTCACTAACGTCAGCAGCGTTTGTAACTCCACGAGCTTAAAACGATTCTCGTATCATTGCACAGCTCAGTGCCTCCCAAGCTTTAACAGCACAAGAGACGACGACAGCAATAGCAGGCGGTCGTGGATTACCGCTAGCGTTGTACGTTTCTTTTCCTGCACCCAACCATTTGTCATAGAATTTTCAAACGTTTGCCTTGAATGTCATATTCCAACACACATCTGGTGCTTGAATGTACATCTCCCAGGAATAACGGCTGACATTCTTAAGGTTCTGCTTGGTTTTTTCACTGATGTAGAGAGCGCCCAATCACTTTTTCAAGAAACTCGTCGGTGATATCCAAATTTATCCAAGTGGTACCTTTGAATTGTAATGAGGCTAAGTGTCCAAACTGCTTCAACATACTACTTGCCAGAGGCAGGAAGAGCCAAACGGCTTCTTTAAGACTTTTTCCGTACCGGTATGAGAGAAAAGTTGGCAACGTACTAATTGTCAAATGTTATGAATTCAAAGAAGACGGTGTTTGCCTTGTTGACTGATTGATCCACTGACAATCAGGGAATGGGGAACGAAACACTATTTTCGTGTCGCGCCGATCGCTACTAATCCGATCCTCGGTGCATATTTTATCGCCCAAAACGACATTAATCTGTTTGTCTCGCATCGTCAATTACGATTACCGTTGGGATTTTCCCACCCACTGATCGTCCCTCTCCCATCTTCATCGTTGCCCTAATCGTCAACCCCGTCATCGCCGATCCCGTTGCTGCCGTTGAACCATCGAAATGGCAAGATATTGGTTTTTTTCTTCTCAGCCCAAAAAATCTTGATAAACGTTGTTAATGTAAAGGCAATCTTTTGCTAATGATAATGTTACTGCACACGTGGAAAGTAGAAGAATCACCAACTGTAGGCAGTCTTTTGGAGTGGTTTCAGAGGGTTGGTGTAAACAGACACGACATCAAAAATAAATACGCCAAATGGTTTAGAAGTAAGCAGAGGTCATTTTCTTCTCGTGTTTTTGTGGCTTAGCCTAAAAAAAACTGTGCTGCAATCATTTTACCGTTGCTGCTGCTATCATCCTAATTTTTGCTTGTATCTTACTTCCAAACCATTTGGCGTATTTAATTTTGATGTCGTGTCTGTTTACACCAACCCTATGAAACCACTCCAAAAGAATGCCTACAGTTGGCGATTCTGCTACTTTCCACGTGTGCAGTAACATTATCAAGCGGCGTAGAAGACGGCGTGGAAGACTCAGTTCCAATTCCAGTAGAGCCGAAGAATGACGCGTCTGAAAACACATGGGAGGAGTCACAAATTGTAATTGGCTCAGTTAAGAACGCCGTTTCACAAGCAGAGGCCAGCGAAGAATCTAGCCAGTCACAGCTCGATGATATGGTCTGCCACTGTTCCACAGTGGCCGCTGGAAATGGCAAACCTGCAGCAAAGCGCCCAAAAGTGATGAATTACTGCTGGAATTGTGGCACCAGTCTTTACGATGTTATGTAATGTGAGACTGAAAGAGAGACAAGTATATTTATGTCAGTCATAGTTTGCCAAATACACGTCTATGAGACTTATACACTTTAGCAGCACCATCTACAGTATAACAATTGTGTCCATCTGCGTACGCCTGTACCAGCTCCCGCGTTTTTTGATAGAATTTTCGGATAAGGTCAACTGACACTGTGGCAAGAGCAGGGTCAATGTGATTTCGAAGAGAGGCGTTGTTTTACCTGCAGCTTTTTCTCGTGTGATCTTTAGCTCTGCCCCAGACCCTCTGAATAGGGTTTAGTTCACAGTGATATTTGGGTAAGAACAAACACTCGTGGCCTCTGCTTGAAATAAATCTCTCTACCATTGACTTTTCATTTTTAAAGTCATCGTGCTCCTTCAAAATTGCCTCAAGTTCTGGTCTGTTCTTGCCATCAACAGCGACTCCTCTCTCCTGCAGAACAATTCGAAGGCCTTTCGCACGCCCATCGTCTAGCACCATTCGCTGAACGGAGCCATTCCAGACGTCACAGAGAGAAAGTTTATTTCGGTATCAATGCTCGTGTGTGTTTTTGATACCTATTTTGCGTGATAGTTAACACCTTTTCGGTATGCACCCTATTGCATCGTCTTCATTGCGAATTTCGTTTAAATACCTAAGCTGTTTCTTCGAGACGCTTTTGAAGACATTGTAAAAGACCGTCGACGTTCTTCTCTCTGAATAACACCAAGCACTGCAATGCTAGAAGCGATTATTTCACGTACAACGTGCAGTGTACGAAAATAAAGCTGTACTAAAAGCTAAAATCGTATAGTAATATATGTCGTATCAAAGCAGTGTACAAAAATAAAGCTGTACAAAATATTAGAAAACTAAATAGTTCAAGACGAAAATTTGTGAAACTACGGATATGTGACAACAGGCTTTCACGAGAAATTAACGTGTTCATTCCGATATAGGCGCATGCGCTTGTATGTGAACAACCATTTTAACCTGAACTCATCTGACGCTCTTCATTATCTCTTTTTTTTGCAAAAAGAAGAAGAAAAGTAGAAACAACTGGAATCATTATCACATAAGATCCAAAATGAAGTGAAACCGTGCCCCTTTCTATGTTGAAAGATGGGCTTTCCTCGTCATCAAATCAAATCGACTTCATCGAGGCGCGCCCAACCCTTTTCCACCACGTCGAACTGTAGCAACCCGTCGACACGGCACCTGCGATCCCAATCGCCGATCACGCGAAAACACTACGTCCTAATCATTGTCATCATCCTCGCGTCCTTGGCATTTCCTGTGAAACAGGTATCACTAACGGATTGCACAAAAAAGTCAAAGTTACGTGTCAAAACTTCCAGTAAAAATAAATAAAATAATTAAAAGATGTCTTACCAAAAGAGATCCCGAAAAAATTAAAACGGGCGGAATGATAGCGGTGTTTGCATTGCGAGTGTCCTTTGCATCGCGTGGACTGTTAGATCGGTAGCCTGTTTTGTCCCATAGTCATACAGTACGTAGTAGGCGTGAAAATGGAAGAGTAGAACTCGCCTCGTATGTGTACGACTTTCGAGAAGACATCGACGAGACGACGAAAGAGCAGAACAACCGCCGAAATGTGGATCCTCGCTTAAAAGCGCATGCGCTTTTACCTCGAGGTATAAGCGCATGCGCCTAACAAATTCACGTAGAAGCGCATGTGCTTCTGGAAATACGGTAAAAGTTACCATTGTCATAAGAATATATTGATAATTTTTTTCTGCCGACTGCATTTTGTTTTGTCGAATATGGAATATCGTTTTAGGCAATGACTAGGTGTCACTGTGAAATCGTTTTTGTTGAAGTCCTGCGCGCATGACACGAAAAAAAGACTTATCTACTCCTTAGACGAGGATGTGCTGACGTTTGTGCTATAATTACAATTTCAGCAGTCAAATGGGAAGAGAAAGTAATTGTTGTACTTGTGGCAGTAAATGTCTTGTCGTTTACTAGAGAACTTCAAGAAGAAATGAGATTTCGTCACAGGTTGCTGAAATTTCATGCCGTTTATTCAATAAAAAAGGGGTTCTCCGTGCTGCACTACGCAAAATCTCGCTTGACAATTTTGCCGGAAAAAAATTGCGGTTAGCGTCTGCAACTACGATCAAAGAAAGAACAATGATCCTTTTTGACGTCAGTATTACGGCGACAAATACTGTAACTACAGCAGCAAAAGCCTTTGGTTAATTCAGCTGCAAACCGGAAAAATTAGAAGAAGATCCAAAAGTGTGCGATAGCTAGTTCTCTCGGCTGTCTCTTTGATCCGTTGGTCATGGAGGTGTACAGTACGGCCGTTGAAGCCCTTTCGCTCTTACTTTTTTTGCAAAGCTGCTGCTCGCTCTTCCATCAATTTCATCAATGACGGCGCTGCGTTTGTCAACTACTGGCGCAGGCTAGATCTTTGACAAACCGCTTCTCATCGTACCCCGGCAACACTTTCGGTGCTTTGGCGGAGTACAACATCTTGACATCTTCCCTTCCTCCGTTTCGTTAGTTCCCTCTATGTATTACGGCCAAACTTAAATTCCCCGCAGAGGTCATTCTAGTCTATTTTCTTTTCGATTATACGGCCACCTCCTTATTGAGGCCAGAAAAATTTGGTCCGAGGGTGGCCGCAATAACGAGGTTCCACTGTATATTCTAAAAATTAAAAAAATGAGAAAAAGAATAGGTAAAGCAGGTCGCTGCCCGTTTAATCCAGACATGGACTACTGCTGGAAGGCGTCGTCGTCAACTTCAGGTTTTCTCGCTTCAATTTATCCACCCGTTCCAAAACCAAGCGATAATCCGGGAGCAATGACGCCTTTGCTACCCCGATTTACCACTGGCTCCGCCTCCGCTGCGTGCGCTCGTGGCGTCCGATCTCTTCACATCACTTCGGGGATTCTGTTGATCCTCGCTGGCTACGATCACGCGTTGGGTAGCTAAATGAGACGAGCATTACCAAGATTCTAAATACAGGTCGCTGTTGCTCAGCAATTCAGTGTCAGCAAATCGACAGTGTCCAAGATCATGAAAAGAAGAGAGGATCTACTAGCAATGTACACAACTGGCAGAGGCTGCAGACCCTCTCAGAAACGACAACGAGATGGGAAGGAACCCGACGTTCAAGAGGCTCTTGCCTTATGGCTAGAGCAGAAAGTTCTTCAAGGAGCGAACGTCTCGGGTCTTGTTCTGTCATTAGCGGCCAAAATGGGTAAAGATTTCACTCCAAGTGACGGTTGGCTTTCTCTTTTGACAGATTTCTTTCCTTCTGAATTGGAAAAAAATTAAAAGTTGATGTCAGTTACTAGTAAATTGCTAAATCCGCTTAAAAGTCTTATTCGTCTTATGTCAACTTTCGGTTAATGTCAACTATTTCGCTGATGCATTTCGGTTGACATTAACCGGCTTCGACTGTATCACTCACACAAATATCTACCAGCCGTTCTACTTCAAATGTTCTAAAGGTTATTCACAGAAAAAAATATCCTATTTAAGCCGCTGCTGTAAGGGCCAACAGCAAGCCAAACCATGTAGCTGCTCTCTTATTACATTTACCAGAGTATACAACCCTATACAAAGGTAATAAACGAACTGGAGTATCTGCAATGGTTTCTATTGGTCCGAAGGCTTTCTCAGAAAGTGCTGAACTTGCAGAAATATGACAGACACCCCGAAAGTTCTCTCATACGGTAATCAGGTTCGTTTTCATATCCATCTATGCATAAATCTCACTGATGATTGGCCAAAACAAAGTGCAAAATTTCACACGTTTTTCAGAACTGTGAACACTATTGGCAAGCCAGGTCATGGCAAGCCAATTGACCAACTGGAGGAACATTACAATTAGTAAGTTATATCACAGTATTCTTCACTGGCAGACAAACCACCTTTGCCCGCGTAGGGTCTTACAGACTGCCGTGTGTAACGTGAGAAGAAAACGATCTTCACACCCAATCAGCTAGGGTTCGCGCAACACCGTCACATCCCCCCTTCATCAACAAAACCACAAATAAATGAAGACTACACTGACAACACAAAAGCTGCGAAGTAGTGAATTGTTTATCGGGCCGTTCAGGCAGCGACGCACGATGGACTGTAGTTCCATGAAAAAATCGTCTGAAAGACGCGTACCGAGCGTGTACGCGTCTCACGCTTTGCGCCACGGTTGCAAGGGGTCCACGATCGTATCAGCCCCGCGTCCTTTGAACGTCGCCGGCGGAGGGACGCTGGTCAGCTGCACGATGACGCGCGGCGAATTCGGAGCGGCGAAACAGGAAGATGGGGATGCCGACGACGTCGACGTAGGTACCGTATTACCTCACTTTTTGCTGCATGCCGGTTTAAAGTGAGGATTACCAGGGTGCCGTTGTACCTCGGGGACATCGGCATGCCGGATAAAGCGATGTGCTTTTGTTTGTTTTTGGCAAACTTGTATCAGTGGGAAAACATACGTAAAGCATGAACATAGGTTAGGGTTACCGGTAGTATACAAGGCAAACGAGCTGAAAACACTACAACTGAAATAGCAACGTCTAATCTGCTAGCTTATTCCTCGTCGGTAAGAAGGTCATCTGTTTTTTCGTCGTCAGCTAAACCTGTTGGATCGCGCGATTCGCATTCAACACCACCTCTACCGATAACGGCATTCCCCGCATTATACCGGCATGCCGTTTTAGTAGTCAACCAGTGAAAACTTTGGGAGCAGAAAACTTCACTTTTACCGGCATGCAGCAAAAAGTGAGTTAATACGGTAGGTAAGAGTCGTTGGGTGAGCTTGACAGCGTAAAAAGCATAGATGAGCAAGACAGAGACGACGTGGAAAGTCGCGGAGTAAAAGCGAGCGTACAAGCAAAGAGGAATGCTGCCGATGCAGCCGACGTCGAAGAGGATAAGCTTGCCCCAATCAATGACGTTTTGCCTAGAAGGCTGTTTTAAGTTGCCATGTGAAGTCTATTCACCTTCACTGCTTTTCATCCAGGAGCTCCACGAGTCTCGAATATGTCCTTTGAAAGGCTTATTGAGGCTACGATCCATTGGCTGAACAAATGAAGTACAGCCTCCTGGAATTAAGATTACATCGAAATTGCATTCTTTGATTATGATCTGCCGGCTCTCTTTCGATTGGTGTGGACGGTACTCGTCAAGAATGAGTAAACGAAAAATTCTTGTGTTAGGCGGCACGTCTGACGCCGAAGAAAGTTCCGGTGAAGAAGAGAGGGAGACGACAACGGATGATGAAGGAACGGACGTTGAAGGAACTGATGAGGAAGACAAAGAAACGGAGGAAAAAGATGACGAAGTTAGCAGTGCAGATGAAAATGAAGAAAATTACCACTAGACTGGAAAAGACCGTCGATAAAAATACTATACAATATGCATATCAATGTAAAAGCATACGATATCTTCAAAAATAAAAAATTCACTTACAGGCACATGCGCTTATAAGTAGAAGAAAAAAAGTAAAAGTCGTTACGGCCGTTTTTCGCGTAGAAGCGCATGTGCTTCTAAGCGAGGTAATACGGTATTGGATTCAAACAACATTATGAAACGTTCCTGACGTAGCAGCAAAGAAAGAATGCCTAATCTGCGTTTGAAGCTTGATTAACGACTTCAGCAAGGTGCGAGGCAAAAAACAAGAAATAAAGGTTGCTAATTTTGTTAAATTGAAGATGGCAAATGCAGATACAATAAATTACTTCCGCGATTAGTAAAATTCTTAGTTTTTATTGTGTTTAGTATAGCAGTGCGCAGGTTCTACTGTGGGATTTTTTACTGAAGATGGCCAAAAGATGTGCAGCCTCTTTCTCAAAGAATCGAAAACGAAGCAGGCGTTGACGCAACATAGGTAAAAACTTAAAAACTTTTGAGAATTCCGCTGTACGTATTCAAAGTAGTGTCGTTGCCATTTGTCATACACTACAAACAAATGTATGAATGCGATCAGAAAATGTCGAATGCTTTAAAAGGAACAACCCTAACATTCCCTAAACGAATTTCTCTTATACACGTGCGTCGCTCTTTTCTTTGAAGTCGCAGGTGCTCGCTAATTTGACAACCTCAGTGATGTACCCTGTGAGCGTTCGCTTCATTTTCCCTCTGGTTCCATGTGTTGAAAACGTACTTCTCGCAGGTGACATCAATTGCCGTCATGCAACAGCATTTCAACATTGCTAACACTCGCGTGATTTTGGATTCGTGGTAATAACATTCTCACATTCCAATACAGAATAGCATGGCGTAAGATGTTGATTCGAAGAGGCGACCCTCGTACTGTATTCTGCTTCCGTAACTATACTCGAAACGATAGTCTCTTTTTTTACACGTGGCGACGATCTAGCCGTCGGATCGAACATCAAATTGAAGTCTGGACGGACTCAGCGTGTAGAAAAAGTCGCCATTTTAACCTGACTCTTTATCCAACGTCGAGACGTGCACGACGCTTTTGAGTTACGTTCTCCAGCACCCTGTCGCTATACTTTGAACGCGCAAACGCTCAGCTGTGATCGCTGACGTCTACGACGGAAATTACGAGGTCCACCGTCGTTTTCCTAGCCGGATGTTTCCCGTCTGTCGCTGTCACGGTAATCGCCGTCTTTCGCCGCCGCCGCCCGCCGCCGATCAGAACGACATAATTTGAACACCTTGAACGGTCTACAGCCCAAGTCCTACGGCTGTTCCTTTGAAGAGAGGAACAGAGATCGACGTGACGCGTCCAGACGAAACAAAAACGGCTGCGCTTAGGTGTTGGTTGTGGCAAATACTCGCTGCTCCGGAAGCATCTGGAAAGCTGCAATTAACTGCGTGTGTCTCGCCATCAAAGCCCTTTATACTTTCAAATGGACTGATTGTCGCTCCATCGCATCGATAAGAATGTAGAAAGAGAACAGCTTAAGAAATAATGTGAGAGGACAGTTAGGCAGAAAAGAAGCAGTTACATGACAGTAAAGTCGTCCAAACGAACGACTTCATGGTGTCGGTTGATATCCGTGACGGAGTGGGAGATTTTGGCGCGCGCGCGCGGCTGCGCCCGCGCGCATTGCGGAACAGAAGTCATTCGGCCTGAGACCTGCGAGCGGCACAGTCGTGCTTTATTGTCGTGTCTCAGCAGCAGCAGTCATTGTATATGCAAACCCTCAGCCAAGCACGCGACAGTCTTCCCGCGGCGACTTCATTCACGTCACACGTCGGGTCATCGGCAGCCTTTTCCATGCAAGCGTCCGCGTCCGCGTTCGGTGCATAGTCAATGCAACCCCGGAGGTCTAACCGATGGACTTAGACAGAAGATAGCCGGCGCGGTCCCACTATCGCTCAGTCGGTGGTTTTGGAAGTTGCCTCGAGGCGGCTAGGTAGGCTGTTCTCTTTTGTTTGCTGATGCTGGGTGCTTCCTCTCCTTCCGAATCGCGTTACAGTGGAACCTGAAGTCTGCGGAAACTTATTGTCAGGATTTTTGAGACAAACTGAGAAAATCTGTTTGTAATTTTGGTGCCTAATTTCGCTAGCGGCCCGCATGAGCTGTCCAAAAACGGTTTTCAGGTGACGTCGCTATACGGAGTGTCACAAAAGACACACAGACTCACAAAAATCCAGCGCGGTTCAATAAGGTACGCTCGACGAGCAAGAAGACAAAGACATATTGGTGTTTATGACCACTCCCTAACAACGCTTTTTCTAATGTGGTGGCAACGTCTTGAAAACGTCTACCGTGTGCTTAGCACTATATTTGAAAAACCACGCAACACAGTTTCTGCTTGTTGCAAAGCAAGAGGAAGCAACAGTCTTTCGAAAAAATTAATTCCAGGCATTAAACACGCAGACGTCGAGGGCGAGGGACAACACGCCAATTTCAGCAGGAAGACTTTGACGATAGCGACGAGTGGACAGAAGACTTGGAAGACGTCGAAAGAGAAGAATTTTTCTCAAGATCGGGTCCAAAGGATTTTAGGCGGCCAAATTGGCGCCATAAAGTAATCCTTTTTGACAACAATTTTATGAAATATTGATTATTAGTTACTTTTTTTAATTACTAAAGAGTTTTGCCAAATGATAGTTGTCAATACCAATCTCAATGCGGCGGAAAAATATGTTCCAGGACAAAGTCGATCATGGAGTCCAGTCATCGTTGAGGTAATGAGGTCAGATATCAAAGGTTATTTATCAGCAATTATTTTATGAAGGCATTTTTGGCTTGATTATTCTAATGGGGTACATGCGATTTCTTCGCATTCAAGACTACATTGGCAAAGGGCTATTACAATACTTAGTTGCAATTTGTCAGATGTGATGACACTTACGAGGTAAATTTTCTTGGAACAGACAATTTTTCAATACAATATATTCCGTAGATTTTGGCAAAGTTTTTTCGTGTTTGTGATCCGGCAAGCGAACTGCCAAACGGACATCCTAGATACGACAAGCTTCAAAAGGTTTGAACCCTGTCAACCAAATAAACGACGCCATGCTTCAGCTCTTACCTGAAAACAAAAGTTTATCTTTCCGTTGATACGACTCTTGAACCCGACGAAGCCGTGAACTATCCAACCGTAATTCTAAATTCACTTAATCCTTCCGGACTTCCTTCATACACTTTGGCACTCAAAATGGGCGCGCCAATAATGCTCTTGCGCAACATCGATGCTCCGAAACTCTGCAACGGAACAAAGTTGACTGTCGTGCGATTGTGCCCCAATGTTGTAGAGGCCAAAATTTGCACAGGGCAGTACGCAGGCGATAGCGTTTTTATTCCTCGCATTTCTCTAATTCCCTCCGATTGCACCATTCCCTTCAAGAGGCTGCAGTAAAGCTGTCGTTTGCGATGTCAATTAACAAATCGCAAGGACAAACGTTAAAAACGGTATGTCTCAGCCTTCAGACCAAATGCTTTGCACAACAAAGTTGACCAAAGTCGAAAGCAGAAGCGGCTTTCGCATCTTCGTGTTTTTCACAACAGCAGCAAAGGCACATTCCCGCACACATGCATGCGTGGGCAACCGCTCCACCGAAGGCCCATTTAGCTCCTGCTTCGAGAACAGACTTCAGATCAGATAGGTACTCTTTGCGCGCCAGTCTCGAATCGATGTCGCCAGCGATGTAGTGCTCAATAACACCAGTGACGGCGAGGAGGACTGCGCTAAGAAAGGCAAGGCGGGCGCTCATAACGGGGGACGCGGTTTTTCTGGATACTGGTTCTCGTAGCAACGTTCTTCCTTTTATAGGGAAAGTTCGGATTGGAAAAGAAAATTTCCCTGCCACGTCGTCTGATATTCTAATTGCTTCCAAGTCCCTTTATTAATTAATTAGATGAGAAAGCATGCACAACGTGCATGCATAGGTAAAGGCCGAACCCCTTCGCTCGAAGAAAGCGAAACTACGCATCTCATTTTCTTTTCCCGCATGAACAGGAAAACCTTCTGTACGCACTCATGAACACAAAATAGTCATTCCTACTACTGACTGTATAGACCCGCGGCAGAAAGAAGGAGGTGGTGCAGCTGCAAAACACTCGCAGCCTCTAGCTATAGCAAGTCAACCGCACCTTGGTTGAAAGGTTCTCGTACGCGAACAGCTAGTAGGTCTACTGTGACTGCATCAAGGATGATAACACCGCTGAAATGATGCCGAAGAACAATTCCGCCATAGCGTACTCTTTTTCTCCCTCGATCCAGCACTTGTAACACACAACAGCAGACACGAACAAGTCAGCCAGGGCCACAAAAGCAGAAACGCCATGCCCCAGACAACAGCAAAACAAAAAAATAGGTGCAAAATTGTTCACGAACAGTTATAGCTGAAGAAGACGCTCGATTGCCTGCAAGCCGAATATTGTCTGCTAGAGCAGAGGACCTATCTTCTTCTCGCCACTGTCCAGGTATAAAATGTCCTGAATCATCTTCTTGATCAACGTAATTGGATGGGCAGTAAAGATGATCTTGCTGAGATGATTTCTGTTCTGATATTATAAGGTAATTATGAAGCACGCATGTTGCCTGAGTAATTTTTGTGACTTTTTCTGGATCAACTATAATCACTCTTCTAAAAATGCGAAACCTTGAAGCCATTATTCAAAATGCGTTCTCGATAACTCGTCGTGCGCGTGACAATCTGTAGTTAAATATTTTTTGCGCTTCTGTTAAATGCGCGCTAGGATAAGGACGAAGAATATTTTGTCGTAGGGGAAATGCGGCGTCGCCAATGAAAACGTAGGGCATAGGTGTCTCCGACCCGCTTCCGGCTATTGGCTCAGGAGGCGGAAGCTGAAGTTGGCCGCGCTCTAATGCCTTGCCAAAAGCCGAATTGCGCAGCACACCACCGTCGCTGTGGCTTCCATAATCGCCTATGTTGAGTAAGGTAAAGCAATATTTGGCGTCGCAAGTCGCAAGGAGTACTATACTGTGAGTATGTTTATAGTTAAAATACATCGACCCTCCTCCTTTGGGAGCTTGAATAACAATATGCTTGCCGTCGATGCTGCCAATACAACGAGGAAAGTTCCATAGTGATTCATATTCGTAACTAATTTCTTTCCAGTCAGTAGCGCTTTTTGGCGTGCGAATATATAGAGGCCGTAGAATATCCCAAAGAGCTGCGCAAGTAATAGAAATAATTTTACAGACGGTAGAATGTCCGACGCGATAGCTAAAGGCGATAGTTTGCATAGAATCCCCTGTTACTAAATAGCGTAAAGTAATAGCTAGCCTTTCCCCCGCAGAGATAGACTTTCGAAATGTTGTTGATGGTTTTGAAATAGATGGCCCAATTAAACTTAAAAGATGATCAAATCGAGAAGGCGTCATCCGAAAATATTTGTAAAAACTTTCATTGTCCGATATTCGCATTTCGCTGATAAGGCTATGATACTCTCCCTTTTCTTCCCTTGATTGATTAATTTTTCGTACCCACTCCCTTTTTTGACGCTCGCGACGCTGCCTTCGGCGTAGGAGAAGAAGCAAAAGCAAACGCCGCCTGCGATTCACACGCCCCATTGTCAATTGTTCAATTAGCAAGTGTGAATGCCCCTTACGTTGCGTTACGTTGCGTTACGTTGCGTAATTGTGACGTCACATTACGTTACGTTACGTTACGTTACGTCGCTAGTGTGCATCGGCCTTCATTCCGTCTTCGAGCTGCATTTTCTTCGATAGACGGGCGTGGCGCGTACCGATAATTAGTTGATACATGATCTCTTTTTCCCGCCGATCACCGAAACCGCAGTACTCCGATAGAGAGTAAAGCGCCGTGAAAAATTCTTCTGCTGGTTCGTCCGCGCGCTGCTGTCGCATGCGAAAGACGCAGGTTTCGTAGATGACGTTCCTTCTTAGCACGAAATGTCCGTCGAATTTTTCTCTCACGGTGTCGTAATCCTTCTTTTCGTCTGCTGTGAGTGAGAACGACTTCAGGATCTTTTCCGCGTCGCCTCCCATTGTGTAGACGAGCGTTGCGACTTGTTGGGGACCGCCTTTTGCGCTGAGACCGGACGCCTCCCGGTAGCGATCAAACCGCTCGATCCAGTCCGGCCACGATTCCGTACGTTTGAAGTCGAATTTGTTCGGGGTCTTTAGATGGAATTCCGCCATCGTACTCCTGACACCATGTAATGGCCTGCTCTGTAGCGGTTGGGGGTGTGCCCTCTTTATTCGTCTACAGGTGGAAGACCTCTCTAAGGAAAGTCCCTCTCCTTATATACTATCGTGTGACGTAACATGCATCCCTACCGTAGGGTCCTTACTACTATAGTCCAACTCCACAGCTCGATGCCTAAAGAAGCTCAGCAATCGTTCATTCAGAGTTAGCTGTGGAGATTACGTCTACCGTCGAAACCGTCGTCAGCTGCGTCTCACGTCGGAAGAAAACCCGAGTGATGAAATGGAGAAGCAACTCGAGCTAACTCCGCCGGTAGTGCAGTCACAGGCCGCTCAAGCAAAATCGATAATGCCACAGCACCCGAACACGCAACCGGAATCTCAGAAACCGGAACCGCAGCAGCCGGAAAGTCAGCGATCAGAATCACCGCCGACAACTCAACCGTCGTCTCAACCGTCGTCCCAACCGTCGTCGCCAGTCTCGACTCAACGTTCGTCTAGTGAGTCAACCAATCCAACACCTGCCTCGACTCCAGTGAAAGTCAGCTCGTACGGACGTCCTCTTCGTCAGCCGAAGTGGCTCAAGGAGGGTTCACCAATACATCCACGCATATCGTTACAAATAGTTACATCTGTGGTTCAAGACACCTAAATTGCTGTGTTGCAATACGTATTGTACGCGTCACTTTCCAAGACAGCAAACTGGGTAGGGATCCGATTGAATTCTACCATGTCGGTCTCTTCCAGGCCTTGTTTGTGAAAAAGAGGCATCAAAGACGTGGGTTCCTGTACTGCGTTTTGAATATTTTTCTGCTCTTTCGAGAAGGTTTTCGAACAGGAGGCAGAGGAGGCGACGCAGTACCCTGCATGTGTACTCTAGTTGGCGGTTTTAAACTGCCGTTGGCAATATTACTTTGTTTATCACTACCGGTACGTTTGTTTCCTTTGAATGTAATAGGGCTAGTGTTTTCATCCAAGTCAGAAGCGTCTGTGGTATCATCACTATCCAACAGCTCTGGCAGCTGCTTCTGCTCTTCTTCTGACTTGGTGAAAAAATCGTAAACAAATGTGACGTTTGCTGAAAAGATATAGACTGTTTGGCTAGTTTCGCCAAGCGTCGATTTTCTCTTGAACGTAGTTTATAACTTTTGACTTGTTTAAATGAGCAATACGCTCAAAGTCAAAGCTTTGAATTAGGCAGTCATCTAAATTACGCACTCGAGATAACGCAACGTACGTAATTCCCGGTGCAAAATCTCGCTGCTCTATATTGATTACGGCCTTTTCAAGAGTGAGAAGTCCCTGCTGCCGTCGCCCCGCTTTTGGCTGGTACAAGGCTGATCGCACTCAAGAAGAGTATTTCGGATGTCGGGCCGATAGCAGTTGGAAATATTTTTTGGCGTCTCGTCGCTAAAGCAGCAGTGTCGGTTCTGGAGAACAAGATTCCTTCGGAATGTCACCATATCAGTTTGGAGTGTGTACGCCGGGCGGGACCGACGTAATGGTTAATCTTAGTCAGATTGTACACCGAAACCATCCGCGTTGCTGAGCTTTTTCCCCGACTGTCCCTCCGCGGAATGCTCCGAAACTTTGTCAACGCTATTCCGGATGATGTAGACGCTTCCGGTTCTTCCCTCGTTGTACTTCGAGACGCGACGATCGTCTGGAACTGAGTTTCACGGAAGCCAGCACGTTTGGATTTAGATTTTCTGCCCATTTTACAGCAATAACGACAAATAAAGCGAGAAAAGGCAAGAGAATGCGAGGAGAAGATGCGCGCGCGTTAGCGACAAAGAAACATCTTCAAAATCTGCGTATCTGAGTTTTTAAGCTTCAACTGCGCCTAAGTTTCTGTATGTCAGAACGTACTGGCCTAGTGAAAGAAACAGGACAAAATCAAAGAATTGTCGAGATCAAAAAAACCGCTTCTAACTATTTTTTTAACGGATACCGCGTTTTGGCGTTGCCATGACTTTTCCTTTTTTGGCGTCAATGCACGTGATCAAAAAGCTCCTTTTTATTGGCATAAGAACTAACAACGTTTTATGATTCTTGGACCGACCCCAAAGATAGTTTAAGCTTTCCTGAATCTGGCGATGCATTCGAGAGGCTTTCTCGCGAAATTTAAAACGATATAGCTTCTTGTAGACTTTGAAAGTTATTGGCGATTGGCACTGTAAATAACCGTGTAATAATACTTATCGTATAATTATTTGCAATTAGGCAAAACTTAAAGACCTCAGATAGATGGTGGACTGTCCGCATTTTAGCATTTTTGCACGAACGGTAGAAAGCACGGCCTCGTAAATTTGCTAGTGCTGCTCCCGTACAGTACTCGCAATCAGAATTCGCGTCATATCATTGTTCGCCCTTTTCACGAACGGAGCGACTTTTCACATGCCCATTCCTACTGTCCAGATATGCCAGCAAAGCAGTTTTGATTTTCCATCATTGAGGTCTTTTATAATGTAGCATTCATTGTGAAAATGTTTGATCTTTCTATGTTTAGCTCTTCTCACTCGAATTAAGATGCCTATAGAGGATCCGATCATGATGGCTGACTACAGCTGCCACATTGTATTCTCCTTAGACAGAAAAGTATGAAATTGTTTTATTCTATTGGCAAGTGCGATAGCTAGCTTGCAGGTGCAAACGGTTCGAATTTCTCTCCAACAATTTTTTCTTTCCCCTTTCTTTGAGCGACTTCAATCAACTTCTCTCTTAGACAGATGCAAAGCTATGCGAGGAGAGTAACGTCAGAAAATTACGTACCGCTTATCATTTTCGTGGATTGACTTTGTCTCTACCCTTGCAATTTTGACGGCCTTTTACGACAAATATGCGCTAAAACGATATCGACAACAGGTGGAAATATCGAATTTGACAATGCTTTTTTTCCTTTCAATGTAAACGACGTCTTGCCAACGGCCACGATCAGTTTTATAGCCGGTCAGATGTCGTTCTAATATTAGCCACACGATGCTCGGAGTGTGACGTTATTCCTTGCACCTTGCTAATGAAGTAGGACAGGCGGCTGTCGGCGAAAAAGAGCCTGAGCACATTTGCAAACAATTTTACACTGATAACTCTACAAAGGCATGAGAAGTTGCATCAGGTGCCCAAAGCCAAATAACGGAGTTACATAGAGAGGGTTTTCAGTAGGCGAAGCCTAGATAATTAGTTCAAGTGCCAGTGGACATCCGGAAAACTCTTTGTTACTTTCTCGCCGAAATGGTGCACTTGTGTGCGTTTGTTGGCTGCAGCAATCGGTCCAGCTCACACAAGAATTTGCCATTTCCTTATCAAAATCAATTAAGAAACAGTGTGACAAAAAATTCAATTTGAAGCTTACGTCATGCAACGACTTAAAGACGTTTTTCTTTAACGAAATTAACGACGAACGAGCTGAAAAGACGCTAATGTTCCATCGACTTCTCGTTGCGGCTGAAGGCCATGACGACGTGGCCTACTCCAAAGAGCCTCTCTGCATGGCTGCTGCTATTTTGCCACAATCGAATGTCTGCCGTCCAATACGTAATCGGTATCCTGTTGTGGAAATCTGGAATAAAAAAACCTACGACAATTCGCCTAAACCGACTAAGAGTGTCAATGTCGCCAAATAGCGTACGGCGAAAGCTCCTACAGATGACTGCAAACTTGGACTGGCCTCTCCGGCTATCAAAAGCATATCATGCGAAGAGCCGGTTTTCGGATTGTCTTCAAGCCAGCGATTTATTTGCTGACGACGACCACGACGACGAAGATGACAGCGGCGTTGGCGAAAGCGACAATTCACGTGACGGCAGCGGCGGTAACGACATAACCAGCATGGACGAGATCGACGCGACTTCTGCGTGCACAAGAGAATATGATTCAGGGAAATACACGTATCAGATTACCGGTGACAATCTCGATTTTACGATCAAAAGAAAGTACGTCACAATTGGAAGAGCAGATAAGACTCTGCACTGGTTCAATCTCGTCGCGACGGTAGAACGTTACACTGTAACTGGTCATCTGGCAAGTGGCTCTTCGACTGCTGCAAAAATTGAAGATCTCTTTTCAATTTTTGCAGCAGTCGACGAGCTGACAGCAACGAAGTCACAGCTAGCCGCTGCCCAGAAGCAAATTGATGACCTGCGCAAAAAGAATCGGGCTCTGAGAGCTGAGTCAGCAAAGGGTTGGTCGGGTCGGGTTTCGGAGAATATGAATTTCTTTCTCTCTTGTACGGATTATTTAAAGCGTCGGCTAGAAACAACTTAGTAAAACTTTTACTTGGCAATTTAGCAAAGAATGTAAATTAAGGACGTCGGCCATGTCTTTGCATGGTATTACAGCCCTAAGGAAGGAATGCAGCGCTCTAAGGAGCGACAGTTGGTCTCTCAGACCGTTGCGCGAAGACGACACACGGTTTTGTGCCGCCGGACCTAAAATCAAAGACGCTAAAAGGTTCAACAACGTTATATCACCTCCTTTTCTCAACATAGATGTGGATCACGTAAAATGGCGCGGAAAAGAAGTTAACTAGAATTTACTTTTATGTGCAGGTTGCTATTCCTGCTCTCCACGTTAGGTTTGGAATTTTTACTCGCCTTTTTACTTTAATTTTATGAAAGTGCATGTCGTACTTTCACAAAAAGAGCAGTAAAACGAAGCTTCTAGAAGAAAAAGCAACTCTTTTCCTTAAGTTTCTCAAATGGTTTTGCAACTTTGGCCCGGACAAATGATTCAGGTGGTTGTGTTTGACGCTGCTCTTTTTACAATCGTGGAAACAAAAAAGCAGCGGTATGCAGGAACTCCGGCGCATTTGAAGAGACAGATGGAAACGCACAGTCGGCTGAAAACAAAAAAGGACGGAAGAAAATTTGTTCCGCCTCCTAATGAATGGCAAATTCTCACGCTGACACCTCCGTTTTATTGATTTGGAGCCATCATAAAGTCAGTTTTCGTTTGCGAAGCATACAAAAGCGATCAAATAACCTTCGCGGAGGAAGAAAGTCAGACAAAAAGATGATCGAAAGCTTTTTTAGAAGTGCAAATCAAGGTTAGGAAAATATATAAAATAGGTAGTAATATGAGACATGCTTTTTACAGTCAAAAAATAAAACAATTAATCATTCAGTCAAAAAATCAATCAATCAATCAATCAGTCTAAAAATCAATTAATAAATGCTTAAGACATGTTAACAGCAAGCTACCTTCTACGGGAAAAGATTAGCAAAGTGAGCCACGTGAGCCGATTACAGCATATTATTCAAGATATATTATTACAGACATAAAAATTAAAATACAAATGAGCAACATATATATAGATATACTTGCTAATAACATACACATAATTAGTCCTTCCCATGTAAAAGTCCCACTTCGTCCATCTTCTCCTCCTCCTCCTTCTCTCCTTCTTCTATCTTTTCTTCCACCCGTTTCTTCTTCATTTCCTTTCTTTTCCTCTTCCTTCTTCCGTTTCACGCGTACCTCCACTATCTTCTCTTCTTTCTCTTTTTTTCTCTTCCTTCCTCTTTTTTTTCTTTTCCTTTTCCTACTTTTGTACGTCTTCCTCTTCCTCCTTATGCTTCTTTTCCTCCTTATGCTTCTTTTCCTCCTTAGTCTTCTCTTCCTTCTCTTACTCCTTTTGCATCATTAGCTTTTGCTGGCGACGCTGGCCACCGCCCTGAATGTCGTCGATGACGGAGGCCAGAATTTCTACAGCTCCGCCGCTTGGGCGAAGGAATCGCCATGGCGGGATCACTAAATCACGGGATCACGGCCGCGACCGCGGTTGACGTTGTCGTCTTCGCCGCCCCCGCGGCCGCGCCCAGCGCCGCCCGTTCCTTCGGTCGCTTTTGCAGGTGAGGACATTTTTGCGCGCTATGACAATAGACATCTATACGTGACGTATCAATAAAAAGTTTAGGCACGTGTTTTATTTATTGATTTAAAACGGTAACAGCGGTAGGAGGCTCCTCATGATGGCTATCCAAGCCATCATTATCTTGTATAATATGATAATAGACCGACTATATATAGACTTTAGATCCTAAATTAATTTGCTTAGTTTACTGGCGCATGTGCAACATACGCAGTAACTCGCGCATGAACCGGACTCGCGGTCTACGTAACGAAGCATTCTCATGTTTGCTGTGAAACGTAAAATTCGAACTTTTGGCCGCCTGCTTAATATACTCGCACTCCCTTTGGCCACCTCGTTGGTATTGGTTTCTTTTGGTAGCCATTGTCTAACGCCTCTCGTGAGTATTAGAGGCAAACCTCCCACGAGTGCGCGTCGTTAATTAATTGGTTTGAATGTCTTGTCGGAATTTGTCTAATGTCTAGATAGCCTTTTTGTTTCGAAGTCGAAAGATACTGCCTTTACCTGGTAGAGATTTCAAACTCCCGTTCGATATACTCTCCAAACTTTAATAACACACTTGAACGATGTGTGAAGATTTCTAAATAGGTCAATTCTTCAACAGTAACCACACTTTTCCGTTGCTTCATGATGTACCACAGATGTTCAATTGGATTGAGATCCGGACTTTGGGCAGGCTTAGCCACTTCTAAGCTTTTGTCATCTTTAGCAGTTGTGAAACTGCTGAGGTCGACTGTGAATTTAAGAATGTCTCCTTCCTGATAGGGACGCTCAGTTCGATTTCCAGGCTGCAGTAATACCTTCAGAATTTCCCCAGTGCCTAGATCAACAAAAATTAGACTCACTTATGGCAGCACTATCGTAATTTACTAGTAAAGTATTGGTTTACTTTAGTAAAGAACGCGTAAAAAAATCGGTTTTGACTGGTGCTTTACCAAAGCAACGGCAAAATGTACCTTTTAATTGCATAATGGTTGTCATACACTAGACAGTCCATATAACAAAATGTTCGAGTGCATATGTCAATAAGGGAGCATAAAAAGGGGCCCCGCTGTCAAGAAACCAAGTTTTGGCTTCCTGGCACTTTCCCAACGACATACAAACGCTTCATTCTGTGCGTTCTAGTCTTGGGGCACAGAAAATAGCCAAAGAATTCAATAACTTGGTCTGAAGCACAACGACGCTCCGTAAGGGCATGATGGCCTCTCAATAAAAGGGTCTCATTACGCAATCGCTCTTAGGAACTAGCGCAAAACGGCATCAAAGTGAGCAACACTAGCAGTTTAAACAGCACAGACGTCGCTATCATAGCTGGTTAGACGTGTATTCCTGTGTTTGATTATACGGGCTATGTCCAAGCAGACGATTTCAAGAGATTCTCACTCTCTTGCGCGCGCTAAAATCGAAAAGATTACTGCTGTTAGGCTGCCCAGTATATTCTTTTTTTAAAATGACAAGTTCGTATTCACGAGCATGGATTTTAGACGCAAAAGCTTATACGTACTATAGGTGCAGCTTAGAGAGAAAACTTGAATTAAAACGGGCACTTTTTAAACAAATCATATATATAAATATAACTTATAAAGGTTGCCATTATATAAACTTATACTGTATTTTCTGCATGGTTTAGAGCTTGCTCTTTTTCTGGTTTACCAGTTTTCTCCTAAGCTGGAAATATTAAAGAATTTGCTAAAGACATCAGGAAATATCAATTCTAGACGTCGTCATAATGCTGCCTGGTATCGTGAAAAATTTTGTAAGAGACACAACGGAAATGAAATACGAAGCACGGATTTGTTATTTACAAAATCTGACGCTAACTGGCATCGCTGTATTGATGTCAGCAACGGTGGAGATACCGTCGAGCCGCCAAAAATATCATTGCGGACAATTTATTGTTCCGAGCAATTGATCGCAGAGACATTTCTATGAGTCTCGTTCGCGTGTTGTCAAAAGGGCGTTCAATTATGAGCGAGTTTGTGATTAGCAGACTTAATGGGTATTTAATTAGAGCATGAGGGCGTTTGGGTCTGCGTCCCGCCCTTCCTCAAAATGACATCAAGCACCCCGTGCTTTTGATAAACAGACATTGAGCCAAGCAAGAGTGGCTCAATGCTAGTTTGAACAGGCCCTCCCCGAGTACGGATCGATCAATCTTTTGGTACCACCGCGCCGGGAGACTACGGTATTAGAGGCCGTCTCTCTTCCAGGAGGGTACCGGTGGGGTGGCTGATGACGTCGTGGCTCGCCCGACACTTTTTGGAACGAGTGGCCATTGCTTTTGCGGTGGCTGCCTTGGGCTACGAAGCGTATAAAACTCCGCGCTTTAATATCCAAGAAACACTAAACACAAGAAAAAAAGGAAACAAAAAGAAACACACACAAACAGACAAAAAAAACAGGTCAATCCCTGTTTAATTTAGCACCTGACTGAGGTGTCAACAGAGCTAACAGATACACAAACAGAGGAATGGAGAACAATACACTTAACTTTACGAAGAAGAATACGAGCATTCTCGCGCTGGAGACAAACCGCCATATAACGTCGCCAGTACGCGAGAAAACTATTTTTGTCATTAAAAAAGTCGATCGATGGGCGTTCTGCTACTTGCTGGAGGATGCGTAGCGCATTCGGACTCCAGCGAACAAAGACTTCCATCACGAGCGGCTCAAAGAGGTAGCCTAACTTGTTTGCCTCTTCCCGAAACTTCTTGATCTTATAGTTATCTCGCTGGGATGCTGCTTGGCCGGCATTCTTTGCACTCTGCGGCAAGACGGTTGACGCTTGAGGGTGCGCGATGCTTACGTCAAGAAGCAGCTTCTTAACGTCGTTAAAATTGAAGACACCACTGTCCGGCCGCCTATTACTGTTGTCAAATTGGTGTTCTCTCTCCAAGTCGCATACATTAATTTCAAGCCGAAAGGCATTTATTGCTATATTAATTAAAGTATCATTCCATAACGTCGTTATCAGGGGTGTCGTGATCAGATATAACTTTAAATTTCACCAAATACGTTTCCGCTTTCACGTCATCTTCAATGAGAAACGACTAAACCAAAAATTCGCCAAGATTTGTCATAAACAGATACAGAAGGAGGGAGTAAAGTTACGATGGCACTTCTGCTAGTTGTTCTACCTTTCATTAACATAAAGGGACCAGCACAAAAACTTCTGCTTGAAATGAAAGGTACCGGTACAGTATGTTACGAGAACAACCGGATTTTTGAAGATCGGTTTACAACATTAAAAACTGCCTGACAAAAGTTAAAAAGATGCGGAAAAGTTGACGACGGGGAGAGAAAAAACGCAAACTGCAGACGAGCAGTAAAGTCGAGCTTTGAGCACAAAAGGGCCTTGACCAATTATATCGAGCGTAATAGGTGGCCACGACGGATTTCTCAATCGTCGTGCCGCTCAAGAAAATCAGACGCGGAAGTCGACGCGATATCGTTTGCGATGGATCCAGAAATGATTAATGCAAGCACTGAGCGGATGACTGAGATTATATTTGTCAATTGAGGAACATAAGAAAGTAATGAGGTTTATATGCTAACCATAACCCTACCCGCTAACCCTTCCCACTAACCCTTTTCCCAAAACAACAGTCCGGTCAGACACTTGTTCACCCGGTTTGTTACAGTTTTTCAGTCCCGCAAGCCAGCACAGACATTTCGTATCTTCAAAATTAAGTGGAAGATTAAGTTAAAACCGCTCTAGCGGAAGACGTGGTCCAATTTCACAAAAGGGTTATTCGCCGAGTCAAAACGCCTACCGTAAAACTCCTAAGACGCTTCAAAGCTTCTTCAAGTTGCAGCGCTGATTGTTCAAGGTACTGAGGACATGCAACTTTCGGGATATCGTTTGGAATCAGCGAAATTGTTGTCTTTAATTTAGAGCCTACAGTTGCGCCCCTGCGTGTGTACAAACGATAGCAGTTTTGAAAAAAAACTTGGAGAAAGCACCCGGGCGAAACCGGGTAACCATCTACCACTAAAAGCATACGCGCCATCTTGGTCGAAAATCTTGGGCAGAACGACATCACGATAATGTCAGCAATTGCGGATTGATACTGAATGAAAATTATCCTCACCTCGGTTCTTTTCCTGACGCAATGATTAAGTGCGACTGCTGCGGCAGAGGCGTTGTTGAGATCAAGTGTCCCTATTCGGCTAGAGACATTTCGCTCAATGCAGTAGCACACCAAAACAAAAATTTTTAGCCATCGACGAAAACGACGCCTTCTCTTTGAGGCCAACGCACGAGTACAATTACCAGATACAGACGCAAATGCTGATGGACAGGGGTGTGGAATCCTCTGCTGTATGTCAGCGTCGGAATTGACCGTGATCCGTGTCTGATCGAAGATATCATTAACAAATCTACAAAATTATTTAAAATAGCTGTTTTGCCAGAGCTGTTGGCCAAATGGTTTACCAGAGAAAGTCAGTCAATTTCAGCAAGTGCTGATGATGCCCTTCCAAGTGAGAATGAGACCTCGGAAAACTCCGCACTATGCATCTGCAAGGAAGATAAAGGCGGAGAAATGATTGGCTGCGACAATACCTCGTGCTTGATACAGTGGTATCACATTTCGTGTCTTAAGCTAAGGAAAGTTCCAGTCGGAAAATGGATTTGCCCTGCATGTAAAAAATAGTGAGTGACTATCGTCAACTGCTGCTGCATGTTTATTTTAGCAAAATGGTATGACCGAGTCACAGCAGTTGCACAAAGCTCAGCAAATGACGACAATGGTCTCTACAGTCTTTTTGTTTGTGGGATCAAAGTGCCCAATCATCGTTCTGTCGGTCCTTTCGCTAACGTTACAATCGCCAGTGCTGATGAAATGATAGCAGGCCTAGAGGCGGCACATTTGTCCCGGCGATCATGATATCGAGTTTGTTCTGATATGCCTGTCAAGGAAATCAAAGTTTGGCAACAAACGTGGCAGTCATCGCGTTTCTCGAAACGCACAGTGCATTCCTTTATAAAGGGAGGTATGTCCGCCAAACAGTGAGAAGTACGTCCTGCTCCCTACTTGTCAACGACGCCGAAGGACGGTGCAGATCTTGCACGTGTTTCAGGTCGGCTCTAAGGCTCATGGGGTGGCGTCCAAGGAGGGCTGACCAATCGTCAAGTAAATTAGTTGGCAATTTTCTTCAGCGCACGCCATAAATGCGCCAGAAATTGCGTCGTCTAGCCAACGAGAGGAAAGTGTCATTACAGCGCATTCGACGTATGGCTCAAAAAATAGTCCACTTCACCGACACGAACGGGGTGGACGTGCCTCCGGACCAGCACAAAGATTTTGTTGACATTTTCAAGAGTAATGGCGCATCAGTCGATGAAAGCTTTCCTGAAGGGTCATTCCGACCCGTTTTCTGGGACCAGCAGCTCAAATCGGCCAAACTGAAGGGAAGGAATTCCCTGGCACCCTCTGCTTATACGGTGGGCGCTGAATTTGCGGATGAGATCTTAAGGAGCGTATCATGCTATGAGAACGGCCGGTTTCATTACACTCCCATCGGAGCGGACACTGAGGGACTACACGCACTTTTTTGAAAATAAAGTGGGCTTCCATTTTGAGGTAAACGACTTGCTTGCGGCAGAGGCGCAACTGAGCGGCCTAGACGACGTCCGGAAGCATGTTGTCCTAGTATTTGACGACCGTTTCCAGGCCTTGGAGAAGCTGGCGGCTGGCGGAAAAGGCGTACAAGAAGTTGCCACCTACATCTTGGTCGTTATGGTTCGCGGACTTACGACATCTCTTTGCTTTCCGTACGCTCACTTCGCCACTTCCGGAGTGACTGCCGAAATACTTTCGTCACTGATTTGGGAAGCGGTTCGCCAGATCGAGATGGTAGGTCTGCATGTCATTGGAATGACAGCAGACGGCGCGTCACCAAACAAAAAAAATTTTGAAATTTTTTTGACGGCTACAAGGCGCTATCCGTACAGCTTCAAGGGCAGCTACATATATTTTTTCCAACGTTCCACACTCCGTGAAAACGACGAGAAATTGCCTATCCCACTCATACCCATATGGCAAAGTCAGGCACATGACGGTAAGTCACTGCATGCAGAACTGCAGCCAATCATGTCTCACTGGTTCCAGTAGCTTAACGGACAATCGATAACATGGAAGCATATAACTGATCTGTACTAGGAGTGCCAAAAGACGTTTGTCTCAGATGGGTTGACACTCCTTCCGAAGCCTTCTGTCTATGGAACACGTGCAACTTACTACCTATTCACGTATGCGAGTTGATCTCGCGGCTCAGACAAGGAACTGGAGTCCCTATGATTTTTCTGTCATTGACCGCTGACAATACCTCGTACAGGTGCTCAGCGAGTCTGTTGCAAACGCCCTGGAACACTACAGATTCAGTGGCACGGAGGAAACAATCAAATTTTTTCGCATATTCGACAAAGCTTTCGATTTGCTGAACGTTCGCACATTGTGGGGAAAAAAGCCAATCGTCGTGCTTACACAACTGCCGAAGACGACAAACTTACGGTATAATTTCCTCCAGTTGAAAAATAGGCGTCGATGCTGGGTCCGAGCACGAAATCAATGCTGACGTGCGCACGGTGCGTATCACTGCCTCGTTCGTCAGCTTTGCGTGTCTGACAAGCAAGGCTTTTTTCTTACTTACGAATGACTCCGAAAACGTTTGGAAGTCTTCTCCAAATTGTGGGGCCGCGTATCGCCCATCCGAGAGCCTACCGCACGTCTTCAGCACGTCGGCCTGAAATTCTCCTCAAGAACGTCTTGCCCTGACATTGCGCTATTTGGTTACAAGCAACTCGCAAACCTCGTTAGCATTTGAACTCCATATGGGCAAATCTACCGTAAACGGAATTGTCGGGGAGACGTGCGCAGCGCTATGGGAGACTCTCAAGTCAGAGTTCGTAAAATTCCCAGCTAACGAGGAGGAATGGAGAGGAATCGCCAGACGATTTGAAAGTCGTTGGAATTTTCCACGCTGTCTGGGAGCCATCGACGGAAAGCACGTCATAATACAGGCCCCGTCCCATGCTGGTTCTTCGTATTACAACTATAAAGGAACTCATTCTATCGTATTAAAGGCCGTCGTGGATGTTGACTATAGATTTATATAGGTGGAGATTGGAAATTACGAACGCCAAAGCGATGGAGGAATATTTAGCAATACAGTCAACCTCACATTTAGCGACATTGGATTTAGCGACACATCGGTAATAACGACCGAAACGTTTTTCCTCCCAGAAAATTAAAACTACCTCGGATTTGGCGACGGCGGATTTAGCGACAAATCGCATATACCGACGTGTCTAAAGTGTCTAGTGAGTACTTATTCCCTCGTTTTTACCGACAAGCGTCAATTTTGTCACGCATGCGCCAATCACGTGCCTCGAGCATGGCTTCCAGAAAACGAAAACGGCTGTCATTTACCGCAAAATACGCAATTTTGAACGAGCTCGATTCCGGTGTGACACGGAATGCGTTGGAAAGGAAGTTCGACGTACCTCACGGTACGTTAGCGGGCATAATCAAAGATAGGCGTCGAATAGAAGAAGCGGTCGCCAGCGGAACGGGCTTAGGTGCTAAAAGTTCCAGTTATCGAAATATTCTCTGATCAACGCTGCTCTGCTCGAGTGGTTTCGTCGAATTAGTACCAGTTATCCAGAAAATCCGATAATTGGCATGGAGATTCTAGCTAAGGCAACCGCAATAGGTGAAGAGCTGAAAAAGATAGATGTTGCTGCTTATGAGTCGTTTGACGAAAATTGTCTTGATCTCAATTGGGTGGATCGCTGGAAGAAGATGAATGAAATAGTATCGAAGAAAATGCATGGCGAAAGTCAATCAGCTGATCAACAACCTGCAGATGACTGGGTTCAAAATCAACTGGAGTTGATTCGACAAAAATTCTCGGATGAGAACATCTTCAATGCAAATGAAACTGGAATATTTTGGAAACTCTTGCCTGATAGAACCCTCGCATTCAAAGGTGAGAAGTGCCGAGGTGGAAAGCATTTGAAGGAACGCCTAACTGCTCTTGTCGCCGCCAGCGCTACGGGTGAAAAATTGCCTTTATTTGTTATTGGCAAAAGCAAGAAGCCGCACTGCTTTCGTGGTGTGGCCAACATTCCCGTAGCTTACGATGCTAACCAGATTGCTTGGATGACGAAGCAGTTATTTGAGCGGTGGCTGAGAAAGTTAAACGCTAAAATGCTTGGCCTAAGTAGAAAAATTGCGTTGATCCTCGACAATTTTTCCGGCCATCTATAGGTAGCCTTGTCAGAGGTCAAATTATTCTTCCTCCCTCCAAACACAACGTCTATAATTCAGCCAATGGATGCAGGCATTATAAAGAACTTGAAGTTTCACTATAGACAATTGTTGGTTAAGAAGCGATTGCTCTGCTACGAAATGGAAACGCCGTTCGCGGTTAACGTTATTCACGTTTTACAGTGGCTAAAAATAGCGTTGGAATCGGTTGATGCGCAAGTCATACGCAATTGCTATTGTCACGCAGGATTTCGCAGCGTGGGTGAAGAAGCCGAAGAACCACGTCTTCCAGATTTCTTTCCTCTTTGGAGAAACGCGGAGGAAGCTGGTCTCACACAAGGGATTGACTAGGCTGAATTTGTTGATGTCGACGAATGCGTTGCTGTGGGGCCTAGCAGTGAGGGACACTCCATTGATGATATTTTGGACACAGTTCTACCAGAAACAAGACAATCAGTCGATAAAAGCTCTAGCTCTGACGACGATGATGACGAAATAATTGATACTACTCCTCCTCCATCGTTCAAGGAGGCTATGGCAAGCATTGGATCTGCATTGGACTATCTTCGAACATTTCAAGGGTCTGAGGCAGAGTGCCTGAAATTGGCGAAAATCGGTGACTACATGGCAGACCAATACTTCAAAACCCAAAAGCAGCAATGCATCAAACAGTACCTGGAACCCTTAAATGAAACGTAGATTGCTCGCGAGTTGTACAAAGCATCAGAAGGCCAACAAAACGATCGGATGTTCCGGATAACTAAAATAAGCTCTTGATCAATGAAAAACGCGCGATTTGCATCTTGCTTCTGTGGCTGCTTTTACCGTTTTTCCCCGGATGTGCTCGTAACAAAGGCTGCTATTTGTACTGTTTCTCTGAGAGCTACGGACTTCAAAAGCCTAGACACCAGCGTCGGTAGAGAAACCCTATTCAGCCCTACGTGTAACGATGCATAAAACCACGGAAGGCGCGCCCGTTATATGCAGAGATTCACCTTATGATCCCATCGATCTTCGCTTTTCGTTTATTTTTTATCATCAATATGTCTCTGCTACTTGCGAAGATATAAGCAAAGCTTTCAAGGCATCACAACTATAATAGAGCTATATCTAGAGTGGAAAATTGTACAACGTCGGAGTCAAGAAATAAATTCCGTATTACCTCAATTTTTGCTGCATGCCGGTTTAAAGTTAGGATTACCAGGGTGTACCCCAGGGACATCGGCATGCCGGATAAAGCGAGGTGCTCTTGTTTGTTTTTGGCAAACTTGTATCAGTGGGAAAACATACGTAAAGCATGAACATAGGTTACAAGGCAAACGAGCTGAAAACACTACAACTGAAATAGCAACGTCTAATCTGCTAGCTTATTCCTCGTTTGTAAGAGGGTCATCTGTTCCTTCGTCAGCTAAACCTGTTGGATCGCGCGATTCGCATTCAACACCACCTCTAACGATAACGGCGTTCCCCGCATTAGACCGGCATGCCGTTTTAGTAGTCAACCAGTGAAAACTTTGGGAGCAGAAAGCTTCACTTTTACCATATTGCAGCAAAAAGTGAGGTAATACGTATTGCTTCTGGTTTCTATTCCGAAAGATAAGTTTAGGTAAACATTTCGTTTTGCTGTTACAGCCGTATGTACGACCTTAGACGCATTTCCTTCGTACTTACTTCTCACGCTTGCTCTCACGCTAACACGACAGTGCTGCTTTCTCAGCGTCAACGTCTTATCTTTCGTTCTTTTTAGATTGTGTCTTCGGCATCTACCATATGAACGCACACGACTAGTTAGGAAGCTCCTGAGGTTGATTTCCAGGCTGAAGATCAACCTTCAGAATTTCTTCCGTGCCTTGATCAACAAATAGTCTCGTCTCAGACCCTTTCTCGTATTCCCGGATGCTCCTCTCAAGCGAGAAAGGGTCGAGGCGGGTACCGCCCTAATATCCTGTCTCCACAGACAGGAACTAAAATAAATAGCATCGGTACTGACATTGCGTGACGCACTCTCTTACTCGCGCAATGGATGTAGCAAGTAAGCAATGAAGTTATGGATCGAATTGCTTGCAACGCAGCCAGTGACTGACCTGAAGTCGGTGCAAGGTCTTCCTGAAGTTTTTATACCGTCGTTTATGGACGTTATTCAATCTGTCAAAAGTGATGAAAATAAATCACCAAGTAAACATCATCATTTCACGTTGGACAATTTCCGCCAGAAAATTGCTGCAACATTGCATTCGTTAAACTAATTTGCATGCATTGTACATGCATTGACTAAATGAGTGTCAATGCTCACTTGGTTGGCGAATCGGAGGCTCTGAATTGTCTGAAATGCCTTACAACGTCCGGCGATTTTTGTCGCACTTCAGTTTTAGTGGATACGTTGACGAGCTTAGATCAGCAGCACCTCACTTATTTCATCTAAATCACGGCACTGGTGATGCAACCAGTACGCAGTGGCGAAATTTTTTTGCTCGACCACGCCCACACTAGTGCATTTTATTTCAATATAACAGCTACACAAACTCATTATTCAAATGTCATTGGTCTCTAAAAAAAACCTTAATTTCATTCTCCTTTGATGCATTTTCACAAATATGCGAACTAGTTTTTCCATTTCGTCGGTTGAACGTAAAATCTTTTTTCTAATGTCACGATTTGGGCATTCCGATTCATGTGTTTTCCACTTTGCGACCCACATTTTATACTTAGTCGGGAATATTGCCGCGCTAGGCATTTCAGAGTCGTACATTTTAACTGCCCTTTCAAGATCTGTAAGAACTGCATCGTCATGACTTAAACGGCAGTGCGAGGGCAGCAAATGAAAAACTTTTTAGTATACTCATTCCAACTGTTGTAACCTTTCTCGGCGCGGCGTAGACCGTGCGTTAGTATCTTTCCGAAGTGCGCAGTCTTCACAACACGTTAGGAGCCGCTCAACCATTTTGACCGCGGCCGCAGGTCTTGGACCGCCGGATTCAGGGCTTTGAACGCGTGCAGGCAAACGCGGTGCGGCGTCAGACGAGCTCTCGCTGCCGCCGACGATACCTCTGTTGGAACGTTTGCGGTGCGTTGGGGACGAGCACGAAGATCAGGCACAGGCGCGTCTTTGGCGACGGCAGACTGCGTAGGGTTCTTTGAATGCCTCCGAGTCGGAATGTTGCAACCGAAGTGCCCCGCGAAGAACTGGAGTGTGCGAAGGAGCGGCATAATTAACACGTCTTCGCTCAAACCCGAACACACCGCCGCCGCCACCACAGTGTTGTCGAGTTCGAGCAACACGGGCGTTCCTTCCCAGTGGCACCACAGCACTGCCGCCAGCATCACGGGGAGCAATTCTTTCGGGGCGATCGATTGTGGCGCCCATGCTGCCGACCAGGCCCAGCGGAACCAATGAGATTCCTAAACTGCCCCGCAACCCCACGAGCCGGACGCGTCGCTCTCCACGTCAAACCGAGGCGACGCTGCTGCCATAGAAAAGAAACTCTTGCCATTCCAGCCCTCTAAGAATGAATTCCACCATCGCAAATCTGCTTTTGCCTCTGCGTTGAGGCGCACGATCTCTGAGAGCTGTCGGCGGCCCTTAGATGCGTCGATCGACCGGCGCAAAAACTCTTTTCCCGCTGGTACTACCGACGCTGCGTGTTGTAGAGAACCTATAAGAGAAAGCAGGCTGCTTTTCGTTCCCGCCGATCGTGACCGCCAACTCCGGAGCTCCTCTCGCAGGCGTAGGAGCTTTGCCGCTGGCAAACGCATGATCTCCGCCACCGTATCCAACTCAATGCCCAAGAATGTCAGCGTTGTACTGGGGCCGCCAATCTTCTTTTGTGCCACCGGCACCCCCAGTTCCTTGCATACCTTACTAGTGCTGAATACCGAAATGCGTCAAATAGCTCGAAAGCAAAAGAACGACAGTTTGGTTGTCTTCCATAACGCCGCCGTAGAAAGTCCGTGTCAGTGACACGCCCCTGTCATTCACGATTGACACCGGAGCGGATGTAACGACAATTCCAGAATTTTTTACGAGCATCTTGGCTCACTAGCAAGCATTTAACAGCAACTTTGAAACGCTCAAGTTTTGGTTCTCTCACTACTTTGCTCAAGCCATCATCATCGTGATGTCAGCCATTTCATCCTCCGATTGCATCCTCGCAAAACAACACTTTTTCTTACGTTACATTTGAGATTTCTTTACAAATTGGAAAATAAATTTTGATTTGTTCGCGTCAAGCACATTCTCTTTATTTGTCAGTTGGCGAATCAGAAAGTTCAGTTCACTATCACTTTTATTAATCTTATTCCTAATCCGCAAAAGGATCTTCTTTTTAATTTTTAGCAGACACTATTTCAAAGTCGACGTTTGCTACGCTAGCCTTTTGAAAGCACTTTTTGATTGTTCCTGCAGATACGCGTTTCATTGCTGCTGCAACCCACTAGATAGCGTATGGAATTGTAAGCGATTTTGCTATATTCGATACGCACGTTGCCTTGTCAATCTTAGCAATGACATACTTTAAAAGTAGGCTGCGATAATAATTCTTATAGTTTCTAATTATTCCAAAATCTAGAAGTTGCAAACCTAACGTAGTGTTTGCAGGCAGAACAACCACCTCGATGTTTGAAACATTTGCAGCTAAATCAGCGAGATGACATCTAGCATTATCCTTTAGAAGAAAAACAAAACGATTTAAGGCTTGCAATTTTGCAGTGATATCAGAAAGCAAGCTGTTAGGAGCGTCGCAATATTTAGATCGTATCTTAGAACTTTTAGAAAGGTCGACAGCAAACGAATAAAATGAAAAGAGGCTTTAACTAACTACAGAATGAATAAAAAGAGTAGAGCAAGTAGACTAAGTCTGTATAAAACTTGCACTTATTAAGTATGTGGGGTCTAAACTTAGCGTCCGCTTCGGCAATATAGAGTGTCCGCTATAAGAGAGAGAACTAGAAAAAAAATGGTTAATAAACTTTTGGACCAGGCAGACTGTCCGGTTTAACAGCGGTGTTCGCTTTTTAATGAGTCAAGATAAAAAGGTTTGACTGTACTTCAAGCTATCTGCGTCTCTTTACGTGGTCGATTTTAATATCAAACATGGGTATGGTGATTACGTTGGTGAAAAGCTTTGCCCTTTTCAGATTTGCTCCACTTTCCAAGAATGCCTCTAGGGACCGAACTTCGCTTCTGCTTCTTTTTTCATGAGATCTTGTGCGTTTTTCTTTGTACAAAGGCACCAAAGACACAGTCGAAAGCCTTAAACAACAGATTTAGTAACGCTTGTTTCTAGCTGCAGTCTTACCGCAAGCCCCCAAAATGCCGTATAGTTCGGACAAAAACTCGTAATCTCCAAAGACAAATATATCGACACTCTTGTCTCTAAAACAGTAGTGTTGCACTTCTTCTAAACACTGCAAAAAGTATTGTAACACCTACTTCCACTTTGACGACAGTATTTGCAAAATCTGATTTTTGTAATGACCTAAAGCTACTTTCAATTTGTCTTTGAGTCTGCTGCCTAAAAGCAGCAGACGGGAAAGGTGTTTTAAACTGAATTAACTCAAGGAGCATTTCCGAGTTGCAGCGAGAACATAAAGGAACCGCCACCATGATTCCCTCCTAGTTTAACCCATATTTCATCCTCGGGAATGCAACCGTCGTGCCATGTTAATCTGCCGGAACTACAGGTAGAGTCTTTTTAGAGTCGTCGAATAAATATAGCCCAAGTGAACTCACGCATTCAACATGTTCAAATTGAATGATAATGTATTCCAAAGGTTGTCGACGTAGACACGAGGCGCGAATTCAGCATAAGTGATGAAGCCAATTTAAATGTGAAGACTGCCATTTCCAAGATGGTATCTTAAGGGACCAGTTCTGACATCAATTCCCTGTTCCTCCGTTCTCCTGGAATTCTTAAGCCCCATTTTGATAGTCATCTAAATCATAAAAATCAGAGAGTCACTTGGTAGAAACACGGGCTAGTTGTCTTATTCAAACCAACTTACCGCCTGAGGATTTTTAGTTTCGTCCATGGCAAACCAAGATCGGCCTTCAGGACGAGACCCGTTCCTGGTTCAATGCAGTGGTCTGCAGGAATGACAAAGCCAGCGTCTTTCAACAAGAGTCACCGGTCTTCCTTGCTGGTTCGGCCGACTTCATAAAGAAGTTGTGCACGAGAGCTCGAGTCGCTCGAATTAGTACTTCTGCTGATCACCGCTCAAAGCTTTTCTAAAATCGCTGTTCTACCTCGAACTGTTTGTGTTGATGCGTGATCAGAGGGAACTCGTGCGTCTGGTATTCTTGCAAGTCTTAAATTCTACACACATACAAACACGCCGTTTAACAATAAACTAAGACAAATCAAGGTTACTTGCTCACCTGCGCCCCATAGCCTGTGGTAGGCAAAAGAATCATAATATCGTCTGCATCAGGGCAGGAGGAACTCATTATTCGCTTAACGACGTTTCCGGCAGCCTGCTTCTGGATTGTATCAGAAGTCTCGACGTTTCTTCTCAAAACGTCTTGAAGGGTTGTGACAAAACGTTTACCATTAGCCACCTTACAAAAAATAGACAGTCCTTACATTTAAATATTTAGAGAGAAGTTCCCTCTTGACGTTGTGGCACGATGGAAGTGCTACGTCGTTCAGCAGAATTTCTGCTTCATTAATTAGTGTTTCTTTGGCATTAATTATTGACAGCAAAACTGTGTCTTCTAATCCACGAAACATGCGTTCAACGTGAAGCATCTTTTGAAATAGAGAATTTGTGATTTTTGTCAAACATCCAGTTCGATACTCTTTCAAGTCAGTCAGCAAAGACCCACCACAGCTTTCGTTTTTTCCTCAATCGCAGTTATGCATGTGTCGCACAACTTGGAACTCTTTCTAAGACTATTTACACAATAACCCAAAATATAAAACAGTCCGTTTTGTTCACCTTTACTGACTTCATCAGCAAGAGTTACAGGTATTTCATCAAGGTCAGGCTCAGGTTGCCTTAGTTCCTCTCCAGGTAGGTCTCGAAAAAGATCCGCCAAGAATTCGCGGTCGTCATTAAAGTAGCTTTCATTACGGTTGGGTACTTTCAGGAATTGACTGACGCATATACTTTTTAAAGCGCTCTTAAAAGCGAGTGGTGTTGGAGTTGGGTTCTTTGTTCGTACTACGCTAAACAGATTTTCTAAACAGTCCTGCGTCAGACGAGAGGTCAAGCAAAAGTTACGTGTATGAAAGAAGAAGAAAAGTTCTGCTGCATCACATTGGACGAAATGTCTATTTCATCGGCGATCGAATACGACAGCAGCATCGGTCAAATTATAGGCAACGTAAATTTATCTCACCATGCCGGCCAAGCCACTCACGGCTTAGTTTTTATGCTACCGGTATATCGTCAAGGTGGAAACAAATTGTGTAACATTCAGCGACAGTTTGGTTTTTGGAAGTATGCAACAAATGGTTTGACCTGATGTGTAGCCGTCACCCGGTCATGGCTCTTAGCGGAGCAAACCCCGAGAAGTACACTGCTGCAATAACGTTTTTGAATTTTGTTGTGAAATTACTTACTGAAATGAAGATAGGGAAACTTGGTCATTGGAAACCTGTTCAAACAGGAGTTATTATGACCACGACATCGATTCTCAAGCTCCAAAGCGAATTTTTCGCTGAAAGCGCTTCGACGATTTGATGGAGGACACCTGGCTCAAAATTGAATTTTGCCATCCTACGTTGTAGAGTGCGAATTCCCGGCAATGGCTGATGATGACTGCGTAAAAGATTGTACCCAGTTGTGCCACAGGCGAAGCGAATTTGAAGACCTTTCTTGATGGTTTCGGTCAACCAGGAAATCATCTCTCCTCCTCGTTGAATGGCATGTACTTGATCTTCCGTAAATAATAGTCCAAAATTTCCTTTAAGCTCTCTGTTCTCGGACACAAGAACGGCATTTTCCTTTGACATTGCTTCCAGTTTGGCCTCTAAGTCGGCAATTCTTGATTCAGCAGTATTCGAAGCGAGCGCGACATCGCTGCTGGTACTATAACGGTCGCCTTTATCAGGGCTGCCTGAATCCGTGGGGTCGCTTGATAAGGAACTCGATTGCAGCTCAGAAAGATCAGCACCAACACGACTGTACGTGTGATCAGCCAGATGGAAACTCGACATGCTATCTTTCGAGTCATCACAGCGCGGTTTCGGAGGCTTTCTCGCTGGCCGAATGGATCGGTAAGAAAAGATCGTAGGTATCGCATCCCATTTCAGCCTTTTTCGACCGTCGCGACGAATTTCAAATTGCGACTGCTTGAAGTGAATCTACAATTGAGTAAAGTGGGCATAGTGGCCAAATTGCCGTTCCAAACTGCTCGCGAACGCACCCCGCACAATTTCGACCCTATATCGTTGGGAAGCCACTTATCTCTCTTTACTTGCGTTTGCCATTTTCGCCTCCTTTCACGATCTCGAGGAAACCTGTACAATTTGTACCCCTCTTCGGTACGATTTGAGAATCCTGGAGCAGCACAAGAAGGCATGTCGCGGTTGGCGGTTGAGAAAAGCAAGAAAACATCCAGCAATTCGTACTTCGCGCTGGACCCAATATGGCGTCCATGAAATCACGTGACCAATTAAGTTGGCGCAGCTCTCTTTATATACGGCTCTGACTTTATATACGGCTCTGACCCGGCGTAGCCGGGTATTAGACAGCTAGTCTGTACTAAAGTATTTATGAGGGAAACAATGACGTTATTCATAAAGGGTGTAAAAAACGCTAATTAAGTTACGAGGCCGTTGTCAGGGGTGGTTAGGAATTGTTAACCTAGTTTGCTACTGCGCAAGCACCTTACATCATTGGGCGTTGCCTTGCTAATATAGTCCCGTTACTCTCGTGCAAAGACCTTCTGCAAATCGAAAATTCTTCCGCAGGTAGAGCTCCGAGTTTTCGGCTACAAGGGAAAACACAGTCCAAATCTGTCTATAAACCAACAATCCTTACAGCAAAATTTGTCTTTTCGTACTTTGTTTGCGACGTTCCTTATACCTTCTAAAGAAAACGAGAAATGCTGTAAATCACTATCGCTCAGACGCATTCGAATTCGACGCGAGTGTTTTTCCCTTTATCGAACCTGTCCTGACATACCCAATGATGTCAAAAGCGTTTGCACGCGCTGCAAGAGGCGGATGAGTATATTCGGTGGCCAATCCCGCGATCTTCTTGCTCTTGCCTGCGCTATCGAAAAGCCCCGCCGTCGCTACTATTAGAGCAATTAGACGACTTTGATCAGGTCGGTGTTTCTCGCAAGCAGTGCGGTTTGTGTAGGCTAGCGATCGTCGATTCTAGGTGACGATCCGGCCCCTGGGCGTGTCGCGGTTCCCATCCAGCAAGTGCTGACGATGCCCTTCCAAGTGAGAATGAGACCTCGGAAAACTCCGCACTATGCATCTGCAAGGAAGATAAAGACGGAGAAATGATTGGCTGCAACAATACCTCGTGTTTGATACAGTGGTATCACATTTCGTGTCTTAAGCTAAGGAAAGTTCCAGTTGAAAATTGGATTTGCCCTGCATGTAAAAAATAGTGAGTGACTATCGTCAACTGCTGCTACATGTTTATTTTAGCAAAATGGTATGACCGAGTCACAGCAGTTGCACAAAGCTCAGCAAATAACAGCAATTTTATCAAGCATAGTGAATCCAGATTCGTCTTGGCAACGCATTAAATTGACTGGAACAGTGGATGCAAGTAATGTATATTTTTGCCTTAGCTGCCCGACGATTCTCTCCACATGTATGCGAACGTTGGACATTTGGCGCGCGTCATCGACCTTTTTTCGCGAGAGCTGCTTTTTCCCCTAGTGAAAGGAGGTAGCTTTAAAGTTGCTCCTTGCAAACCAACAGCTTCTGCAATGTGAAGCCTCGATTCGCTAAGACAAGATCGCCAGGTAGAAGATGTTGTAGAATCCCGCAAATTTCCGTTAGATATTTATCCGAGACGCGCCCACCCCACCCCTTGGAAATGAACGATATGACACCTTGAGGAGATGCAGCAATCAGGAACTTCGACGTATTATGATGTTTGTAATTAGAAAAAGATTGCACTTTTGCTTTCATATCGCTTGATCGCTCGCAAAATACTTCAAAGCAATCAATGATGGCGACGCAATTGCGAAAATGATCCCTGAATAACCGAGGCATTGTTTCAACAAAGCTTTCTCTAGATGACCTTGTACAATCGCTCCCAAGCCGTCATTAGAGATGCGCAGCGGATGCTCCGGAAGGCCTGCATTGCATGTTCGCGTCGTCTGAGATGAGAACGGACGGACGACGTCTTGTCGATGCATTCGTTGATGGCAGAAACGATTCGCACAGCCGTTTCTCGGAGAATGTCGTCGGAGGCGGCGAGAACGACTCTTACTTTTTCGGCTATGCGTCTTGTGCGGTCGTTATCCACCGTCGTGATCTTCTCGTGCACGGCCGAGTCGACTGCCTCACGAAAGCTATAACAACTCTAGCTTCACTGCAAACGGTCACGTGATGCGCAGTTGCCTATCCATCTATCTATGACGTAATTAATGAATTGATTTTACGTTGCACGGCCAAAAAAACAATACTCGGACAAACAAGCAGAGAATCGATAGTTTAAATAAGTTTCTCCTCTTTATATTTTGTGGGCAGCATGGCGCATATGTTGCGTGGAACTGGGTTTCCAAAAATGAACACATCTGCTTTCTCAAACTTTAGTCGCACGCTGTGAGACAAGGTTGTCGAAGGACGGTCACAGGCAGGGAGCACTTCTATTCTGCTTAGAAGCACAATATCATCTGTTGCCACACAATGCCAATAGCTAATGAAATAGAGATGGAAGTTTGTCATATTCCAAAAAGATTCACAGCTTTTTAAAATGTACCTTTTTGTAACGACTTCTGCGGTTTTTGCAGCACTTTCCTTTGCTATTTTTTTTTCTTTTTATTCGCGTAAATCGAAATCGGCCCATAATGTCCGGAAAACAATTTTCAAAAACTGTTTGAAAAACTTGTCAAAATCAGGGTTTAGAGTATCCTATCGCCAGAGCGGATGCGACAGTTAGATTCAAAGAGAATTAGCAATTTCGTTTGTAACGGTGGCCATGCGGAAAACGCCTACGTTGATCTCAAGCCGATTCCCCGTTTGGCATGTAGGGAACGCCCGTTCCTGGCCTAAATGGGGCGTTTTTGGCTAAACAAATGCGATAGGCTACAGAGCCGGCGGAGCGTTTTTGAAGTTGACCAGGCACTTTTTGCGCGCTTCGAAATTTTTTTGAACACGCCCATTCAAGACAAGGTTTTTAATTAACTCACTCAGAGTTTAAATTTTCCGAAAAATCTTAGCCTACTTTCATTATCCGTAACAAATTTGTTTGATACTTCTAAAAGATTTAGTTTGTCTAGTTCTTCTTTGTATGAGCTCAGAGTCATTAACGGATTTAGTCGCTCCTGCCCCGTTCAATTCCGAAGATAGGATTTAATTCTTCTCAGAGTAGAGAAGGATCTTTCGCTTGTAGCATTTGTGGCAGGTAGAACAAAAGGTAAAGAAGATACAGTGCCCATTTGGCATAAAAAGCTCTTCTAGTTTGGCGAAAGATTGCGTAGACATGTCAATATATTGTTAATCTTAACTTCATCAAAGGATTTGCCCTCAACTGCAAAGTCACATTGTAGTATTTCTAGCTGTGCTGAAAGCTCTTCTTTGTGAAGATCGGCCTGTATATGTACACTAATCCGCTACACGTGATATAGCTACGGCCAGACTGCCTAACGTCAATATATTTTTTTGGCTTTACAAAATGTTGGTCCGGCAGCTGCCGTACCTGCCAGACCCGTCGCGCCGGCCCTGCGGCTAATCCAGAGACAGCGCGTTGACTACATCTATCCGATTTTGATACGTCTGGCTTTTATTGTTCAGATGTGGGACGGCCCCCCGTTTCCCATGTAGGAGTGACCGCGAATGGAACGTGATTCCGGCCTTGGTTAAACAAACTATACGTACCTGCCAATACACCTACCTTTGGAAGAAGCGTGAAAAGCTATATGGACTAAGACTTCGAACGGTGTCTGGGAGAAATTGTTGGGAGCAGCGAGCGTTATCCGGGGATTTGAAAGCCATTTGCGAGACACACATAGGACCCTCAAGAATACACTGTAACTACGTGTGACTAGGCAAGTTTCCAATTCCTCTCTATTTTCTATGATGTAACGTATTAGAGACGTATAACTGACGTTGTTCTTGGCAGCAGCTGAAACGGGGGCATCTCTGTCTCTGAGCGTAAATGTCTGGGCTGGCTTCTCAAAGCCCAATTCGAAACGAAAGTCGAATTGTTCGTCACCAACAACACATCTCACGTTGTCGTCACATTTTTCCATTGTTCAACTGTCGTAAACGAAATGAAAAAAATACAATTATTATCAGATCTTGTACGTACCGCCGTCAGGCAATCGAACATCGTAGAATCGCAGACTTCTTCTACGGAAGGGCTGCAAAGGCCGTAGATAATGTAACACACGAAAGACCTAGTTGGGAAATGGAACAATGTAGTACCGTATGTCTAGGACACATACGTGGCAAACACAGAGGGGCATGGAACTTCCTGCAAAATGGACAATTCCACCATCATTCTAAGGAAATACTATTTTTCTTCAATGAGATCTTTGGGACTTTTCGCGGGAAGTAGATGACCGGCTTTGCCACAAACCAATGGACCGTCAAGGAGTTTCTGAAGAACTCTTGTTAGGAAGTCGCGTCGTGGCCCCCCGTCATCGACACCACACTGACCCACGAATCGAACTTTAAAAAGAGATTTCCAGGTAATTCTATGTTGTTTGAAGGCTCGCATTGAGTCGGAAACTAAGTGTTGGCGGCGTACATCAAACCTTTCGAAGTCCTTGTGATCGAATTATTACATAGCCCCAAACTTGCGAAATATGTTCAGCTCCTCATTGATTCTACACACGCAATTACAACAACGTTCGCTTGCGTGGACCTTACTAGTCCATCATACTCGATGTCAGCCGCTGCCGGGCTTTTATCAATAGCATCAGCGATCTTTTCCCCATTGTTCCGCCCTCGCCCTCAGAATCAGACGAAGAAATAGAAATAACAGCGCACGATGTGTACAATCTGGTTCATATGTTATAAACGACGTCAGAAACTGCAAAGCTCTTTTTACTTGTAAGATGAAGTCACGTTCTCTGGAGTCTTCTCCGTCTTCGGCTTGTCCTCCATTCGTACTTTACGCCGTTTCAGTAAAGGAGACGACAATGAGGGCGTAGCTGGACGGTGCTCACGAACAACTTTGGCTGTGTCATGGGGTACGTATGTAACAATCTGAGATAAGACACATTTCTAAAAGCACACGTCACCACCTTATCATCCAGATCTCGTTCAGGAATGACGTAAATAATCTTTTGCTTGAAGAACTTTTGCACTGTTACTCCGCCCAATTGTTTTCCTTCTGGAAGTTTTGGCCTGATAAGTTAAAGGCCAACGGCCATGTGGAGTTCAACGCTAAAAACGTAATTCACGTACGATATAGTCAATGTACGTTATCATTACCCAACGTCATAATCGTAGTCGAATTTCTCAAGGAATTCGTCTTTGATTCTTTTAATTAGTTCGGTATCTGACCATAACGTATCGATCTCAAAAAGATTTAGAATGAATCCTTGTTAAAATAAAATTTATCCGACCTTGTCAATGCTGCTGGCGAACATTAAAGAAAAAAGCGTCTTCGATGGTGATCGATCCACTTTAGCACTTTTGTTGAAAAGGATGGGATTCAAATATCTTAAACGAAACGATAAAATATATTTTTACGAAAGAAAAGAGATTATCGTACAGAGGCACAAATTCCTTCGAGCCATTAAGAAATACCGTGCTGAAGAGCGGCCTTTGATCTTCCTTGACGAGACGTGGGCAAATTCACATATCGCACCCGAGAGAATCTGGATCGATAACGATGGGAAAGGAGGGTGGAAAAGACCAAGCGGCAAAGGCCAAAGATTGATAATATTGCATGCAGGTACATTAATCATAAAATTTGGAACAATAAATAGTATATAAATTGTAGGCTGGAGCAAGGGGTGGATATCAAACGCCGACTTGGTCTTTCTGTCAAAAAAGCATAGTGGAGACTATCACGATGAAATGAACTCCTCGCACTTTAATGAATGGTTCGAGACGAAGCTGTTGCCGAACTGTCCTCCAAATTCTGTAATTGTTCTTGACAACGTCCCGTACCATAATTTTGTGATTGAGAAAATTCCGACCAAATTGTCGCGTAAATCTGATATGCAGGAATGGCTTACTCAGCACAAAATCCCGTGGGACAACTACGACTTGAAAAAAGACTTTTCGAGAAAATTTCGTTTGCGCAGCCTACCAAAAAATTTGTTGTAAATAACCTCGCTCATCGGAAAGGATTTGATGTCCTCCGTACCCCTGTAGCTCACTGCGAGCTCAATCCGATCGAGCTGGCATGGGCGCAGGTGAAAGGGTATCTGAGAAAAAAACAACAAAACGTTCAGGCTCAAAGATCTTTTAGAGATGGTACCACAAGCGTTCGATTCTGTTACACCTGAAATGTGGGAAGCTTTCTGTCGTCACTCAGAAAAAGAGGAGCGCCAATTTTGGGAGAAAGACGGCCTACAAGAAGAAGCAGTAGAGAGATTTATTATAGAAGTGGGAAAGACTGACAGCGAGGTGGAAGACGGCGAGGGCGAAAATGCAACGGAAGACAGCGATGACGAGACCGAAGACGAGTTAGACGAACAGGATAAGGAACTGAAAAAGAGGAATCTCGTTACGGAGCTTGACGTCACTTAATTGCATAATAGAATTAGCAACACCCACTTCTTCTTTGACATGCGTAACCAGTGCTGCACACTAGGACTTGTAGATATCAACGCGAAAGCAGTCCACCAAAATTCCCGTCGTTCCGCGCTTTTGAACAAGGTAAGAGCGGCGCGTCTACGCCCAAGGATAGAGATTTTATTGGCACTTTCTGATCGGCCAACTCAGGCTGGACAGAGAGTAGTCTGTCAACTTTTCATCGCATCATTAGATCTAGAACAACAAAAGCCATCTTTGGTTGAGATCTCACTACCCCTATTTGACCGAATACAACCAGTTAATATATTTTCCCCTCGTGCGTCTTCCCAATTTTTGTCCCTTGTTTTCTTGTCTTTGCCTTATCGACCGACTGCTGTTTTAACGCCGGTGTTACTTCAACTCTCTCTCTTTGGTCTTCCGCTGTGGTTGGATCGCATTCTTCAGATTTCTCTTTTGTTCGCATCCTTTTCTCTGCACCACGGAATTTACCGTTTCGGTGCGACACATGTGGTATGCAAAATGATTCGTCCATTGGCATTTCAAACACGTTTTCTCCCATGCAAAACACTTCCGGAGAGCATGTTTTCTTCCGCATCGTGTACATTCCTTCTTCCCACTTTGTTTACTGTCCTGTTGCCTCTGTACCGCAAAAATTCTTTCTGGTTGAAGTTCATCTCGCACGGTGACCACTGCGTCCACGTTTGCTTTCCTTTTGACGTCCTCCATTCTTTTCGTTTGTGCCACCGCCATCTCTTCTGAGCGACATATTTCCAAAGCCTTTTCAAGGATGAGATCATCTGCGGAGAAGAGTCTTTTTGTCACCCGGTGGTCCAAAAGCCCCACAACCAATCTGTCACCGATCAACGAGACCCGTATCGTTCCTAACGCGCACGTTTGTGCGAACTTACGCAAGTCCGTCACGTCTTTTTTTAACCGTTTCGCCGATTTCCTAATATCGCGTGAAGAATTGATATCGTTTGCAGGTAAGATTCGTCTAAATGAGGGATGCAATATTTCTCGAATTTCTCGAGCACGAGAGCGAATTTGTCCTTTTCCCCTTCATAATCCGATTTGAACGTCTCAAAGGCGTCTTGCCCTTTGTCACCAATATCAGGCAGAAGCACAGACCTTTTTGATGTTGTCCGGCATATCTTCTCCCGCTGGTCGGGTTTCTCACCGCCAAATCACCGTACGTAGGCATATGTAATCCTTCCAAATTCAGCATTGTAGCCTTCCACTCCTGTCACCGAGCTCTGCTCCACTAAAGTGGGCGTGGATTCAAACCCCACTCCTGCCACCACGTAGGATCTGGTAAGCACGATGTCTGATGATGTAACGTCTACTATGTGTCTCAATATACATGTATGCACGTACACTACACGCCTAACTTGAACATTGGTGAGAGGGGCTCTCAAACGAGATCTTGCAATATCTAAACGTGTTTGTCTGTTTGTCTTTCGGTATACCCTGACGTAACAATCAGAAGCCTTGTAGAAAGTTCTGGATTTTTAAAACTAGATAAAAGTTTGACTGCAACAGAGCAGTCACATTAACTTCTGTCAGTTGGGGGAGGCTTGTCGGCGTTATGTTAGCAAAGGGCTGGCAGGCGGCACAAAGATGGAATATTGCCCAAACTTTGGCTGCGAGCAGTCCCTCCTAAATAAGCAAGTGCAGCGGAAAATAAGCTTGCCGGTAGTATATGTTTACTAGCAGGCAATTCGGCGACTCCAACGCGATTGCAGAAGTCTAGATGACGCCGCTGCTCAGCGGAACATGAGCTCTCGCGACTACATTTCTCTACGGGATCAAAATATGGTATATCTACCGGTATATCCAATTTCTGCTCGTCTCTTGTCATAAAGAGTTGAACATGCCCTTTTCCATGGCAGGGCTTTCCATTAAAAAGCGCTAAAAACATATTTAGCAGAAACTTCAATTTTTCACTGAAGCATACTACTTTATCTTATAGTAAATGTTCATCTTAGAAAATCGGCTCACCTGACAAATGTTTTTTCAACTATTTCCTTTATTGAACACGCCACTGACTTTGTAGGAATCTCTCGCCAGCCCAAAGTGTCCAATCTAGGAAGAGTCGTTGTAAGACGCAGAGTTAACCGATTGAAGTTGTTTTCCAAACAACAATGTTTTTCTTGAAATCTATATAGTTACATTTGCTTTATTCTGATTCTTCTCGTTATTGATGCAAGCTTGTCAAAACGTTACTGCGTTGATGGGAACGCGGGGGAGAGGTTTTCCTGTGTACCTTAATATGGGAAACCACCGCGCCAACCGTGTATACGTACTCCCACGGGCAATGCACCCACCCAAAATTCCTGTTTTGCCAACTCCTGTTGCGAAAATTCTATTTATTGCCGATCTCTCTTTGGGAAAGGAGATTGGTGGAATCCTCCAGTAGATCTTCGACTTTTGTCTGCCGTAGAACGTAACTCCTTCTGTTTGGCCAACACATATGCTGCCGTACATTTTACCTACAGATCAGGTATTGGTACATACATATTGATTATGCCTGTCAGCTGTAGAGACTGCTTAACGGTCCTGCAATCGGAACCCTTGCGTTATAGCAACTCCTCTACATTAAAGAGTTTTTCCTCATAATTCCTTTAATCGTAATTGTCCGACAGACACATTACGGGTGGAATGTCGTTTCATTGATGCGAGATTTCCCTAGCTGTTCTTAACCTTTCCACTTCATTCATTCGATTCACAACGTCAAAACTTCGCTTCGTCTCTGCTCTCACCAGTGTCTCGGTAATTTTGTCATCGCTGCAAGATGGTCATCTGAGCTCTATCCTGTAATACCAGAGGACTCTGATCTGTAGAAGAGTTTCGGGATTGCGTTAAGTTTTTTGAGTAAAGTAACTGTAGGATAATACAACGTTTCGAGCTACGGTATGTTCTCGTTGCTTTCCTACAATACGGAGTTTGTGCCAAACCGTTTCATTCGCAGTCTCTATCGGGTCTTACTTTTACTTCAGTGAACGAACGCAACTGGCGTCAAAATGCTGCATTAGTATCTGACGGCCTTCTCTCCTGTTTCTATTAGTATCTGACGGTCTTCGCTCCCCTTTCTGTTAGTATCTGACGGCTTTCGCTCTTGTTTCTATTAGTATCTGACGGCCTTCGCTCGTCTTTCTATTAGTATCTAACGGCCTTTGCTCGTCTTTCTATTAGTATCTGACGGCCTTCGCTCTTGTTTCTAATAGTATCTAACGGCCTTCGCTCTCGTTTCTATTAGTATCTGACGGCCTTCGCTCCCCTTTCTATTAACAGCTAAAGCTAAGACAAACATAAAAAACATTTTATTTTTCCAAAACAGCAAGGGGAATGCGGGTATCGGTTGAGAGGACTTGATAGCGTCATGCCATTAGTCCAAGTAGACAAACTAGTGAAAGCAGTTTTAGGAATCACATCAGTTGATGACTTGCTGGCTTTGTCGGTGCAGAAGAAATATGCAGCAGACATACTCAATATTATTAGAAATTATTCACCTAAGAATTCCGTTTCACAAGTTGTTTTACGCGATTTCTTCTAATAAAGTTTGATTACAAAAAGATCCTGTTGCAGCAAGCTACCGTTTGCAAAACACCCCAGTCGCAAAGCTCAAACCATTAAATAACTGGATTTGCGAAGAAAAACTGACTATCGCAATGTTAATTTGACTTTGAATGAAGCACTAACGCAGCGCAAAGTAGGAGAGACGATGCCTAACGAAAAGGCAAATCTCTTCTGAAATTGATCGATAGTTTGAAAATTGTAGACGGAAGGTTTTTTCCAGACCCAGATATATTTTTCTGTTAAAAAATTTCCAGCAAAAGAAGTTTTTAATTAATGAAATCCTTGGTGACTCAGGCGGATCAGGTCCGTTACAGAGAGAATCCTCAATTCAACGAGGGCTTCGTAGACGTCTCGTTTGTACTCCAAGTCTTTTTGTGTTTCCGGAAAAACTGGTTGGATCTTTGGAATCGTATACGACGCTACTGTTGCCTTCGATGAGGCGGCGCCGGAGTCGTTCGATGACGATTCTTTTAAAGTATGCGAGGTCGGCGTCGTCTTCAAAGACGTAGACGATCCAGCATCGTGCGTCTCTTCCTTAAGGGGTTAGAGTTATCGGAAGGGTTATTTTTAGTAACGGCGGACACAATGCGAGCTCTCCGAAAGACATGGGGGCACGAAGAGCCACGAAGGGACGGCCGCATGCTTTGGACGGCATGTTGCTTCGGGTGGTTTGTTTTTTTGCGCGCCGGAGAGTTCAAGGTGCCGGCAGTCGCCCCGTTTGATCCAGCGCTGCACCACAGCTTAGCGGACGTCCAGGTGGACAACTGGCGCGCGCGGGAAGGACGCTTTGGTGCGGCGTATGCAGCAAGCTCTATCCAAAGCGGAATCAACGCCAGCAAGTACACAGGGTACAGCTTCCGGATCGGCGCCGCCACCGCGGCGGCGGACGCAGGCATCGAGGATTTGACGATCCAGACCCTGCGCTGTTGGCGCAGCGACTCCTACCAAAGGTGTTTGCGTCGCTCTTCCTCTTCCAAAGCCTTAATGAAAGGAGAAATCCAAAGCGTCCCCCACGCTGCGTTACATTGGTGACAGGGCTGCGTTACATTGGTGACAGGACTGCGATTCGAACTCGCACGCTCCAAAGAGATGAATGAAAACGACGAAAACGCCGACGCCAACGCGGCTGCAGCCGCTGCGCGGCCGATCGTCCACGTCGTTAATCGCGCAATCAAAATTCGGTGACGGCAATCTTGACCGCTGGCTCTGGCGGTTCGAGGTTTGCGCGAAGGCGTACGGATGGGACGCTGACGCTCGCCGTCTGTATTTGCCCACCTACCTGAAGGACCGCGCTTGGGTAGTGTTCGAGCACTGCGAGGAGCAAGAAATTAAAGGCTACGACGACCTCGTCGCCGCTTTGAGAAAAGTTTTCGGGACGAATACGCGGAAGAAAAGAATGCACGCGCACCGACTTCTGGAGGCGCGAAAATTCTGACGCGGGTGTGAATCAGTGGATGAATACGCGCACGACCTGGAGAAGCTACTGAAACGCGCAATGCCGACGCTCGACCGAGCAAAGAGAAGATCAGCTGAAGCAACGTTTTGTCGCCGGACTGCCGAGCTCGCTGCGACATGAATTGGAAGTGAATCCGCCCGCCACGTTCGAAGCGACAATTGAGAAAACAGAGGACTTGCGTTTGCTGCAAGATCGCCGCCGGGAAGGAGACGCTGCCGCCGCGCGACCGGGATGGGAACGACGACTGCCGCCGCGTGGAAGTCAACAAGGAAGATTTCGCGCCGCAGCCGACCTGTCTAGGGGTGCCGTTGGTGACAGACGAGTGGAGTAAGTCGGCGTTGAAAGTGACAGCGCCGACTTGCATGAGCGAATGACACGTCTGGAGCTGTTAATCGAACAGATCGCGCTGCAAAGAGCGCTGCCGACATCGAACGCGGCAGAATCGTCGAATACGGGCAAACAAGTTTGCTACCGTTGCGGACAGACCGGGTATTACGTTGGAAATTGTTCTGTGCGAGAGGGGCGCCGTTGTTTAAATTGCAACGAAGTAGGCGACATTGCGAGAATGTCCGAGAGAAAAGCGATAAAGAAACGGAGGAATCACGGAACACAAGGTTTCGGTTGTTAATGTGGGAACGCGATGAGGCGAAGCAATCGGGTCGATCATCGCGTGCGCCGTCGTCGATCCGCTTATCGCGGTAGAAAAAATTGGCACGCCTCACGCCGCCTACCTGTTTGATACCTGCGCAACTGTTTCATTGTGCTCGCGTTCGTTCGCTGACAAAAATGCGATGAAGCCGGCGACCCCACGAAGCATATTACGAGCGGCTGCAGAAGAAGAGATTCCGATAATCGGCTGCTGCAATATGGTAGTGAAGATTGGCGAACTGGAAGCGAGACACGAGTTTGGGGTAACGAGCGCTCTTTTGGCGAACCCGATTATTGGACTTGATTTCATGAGGCCGCGCGGTGCAAAGATTGACACGGGAACAGGGCAGCTGTGGTGGAACGCTGGAAGGATCAGTTTGGGACGCCGACGCCGCCGAGGGAAGAGCTGATAGCAACAGTGGATGGGCGATTGCTGGGAAGCTTTGCTCGACAACTCGAAACGCTGCAGAAGACTGTGAGCGAAGAGCTACTCGTTAAAAAGGAGCTGATCAAGCAGAGGAGTCAATTTCATTAGATTATCACAGTGGCAATGGCAAATTTATCGCCGTCTTACAGCTTTGAGGAAAAGATTTATTATTGCTCTATATTCGGGGTAGGCCTGTTCCACCTATCACTAAGCCACTCTTGGCTCACTGTCTGTTTATCAGATTCACGGGGTGCTTGATGTAATTTTGAGAAAGTGCCGGACGCAGGCCCAAATGCCTTCATGCTCTAATGAAATACGTATTGGGTCTGGTAATCGCGAACTCGCCCATAATTGAACGCTCTTTTGACAACAATGTTTGACGTGCCTGTCCAAGATCTATGCATTTGGAGGAGTGGCTGCAGTTGGACCCACATTTTTCTGGAAAACAAGTTGAACCGCTTCATGCCAGAAGGCATGTGCAAGTTCCAGACACTGAATCGCAACCGGCATTGTTTAGACATGTAATAAAAAAACCTTTACAGAACTAATTTTTGCTTTGCACTACAGTACATCCTCGATTATCCGAACCTTGTTTAAATTAACCGAATCCTCGATTATCCGAAACGTAGATTTTAAGTCACGTGACCTAATTTTCTAACGCGCTAAGCTGAAATGACGTCATTGACGTAAAAAAATTACGGCAATTTTCCAAAATTGCTTTCTTTGAACCGTACGTTCGATTTTAGTGTCCTCGATTATCCGAAATTTTGATTATCCGAACCCCTCCTGAAACATTGGGGTTCGGATAATCGAGGATGTACTGTACTTGCTACCATTCTGGTAGTTGGAACCGTATATTTTTCTTCAGAGCACGGAAGTTTGCAGAGCTTTCCGTGCCAACCAGCTAAGCAGTCGCACTTAATTAAAATCCCAGAAAAGTGCGGTCAGAAAATAAAAGACTTCAAGTAACTGAATTTGCTGCTTCGCAAAATGCCGATAGGTGGAGCGCGGGCATCTCATGAAGCGTGGGACTAACGATCTTTTAATCGTAACAGCAGAACAAAATTCTTCTTTGCACTAATTTGAAAGCTCAAACCCAACTATCATCTGAATCAAACACTGCACTTCTCTAATTAGAAGATGGTTCGACTCATAGGCGACACGGATACGCACAGGATCCCCACTTAGCATCCCATTGACGCAAAAGAATTCTTCGTCAATCGGCACCACATTATCACATAGGGACAGTAAAACACCATCTATGTGACGTTATGTGCAGAAGAATAGAACAAGCCACCCGAGGTCAGGCGGAGAGTCCTCTGTGGAGAAAAATGAGGCAAATGAGACTAACGGCTTCAAACTTCGGACGAGTGTTCAAACGAATTAGGTCACGTCATCCAACATCTTTACTCAACAGTCTTCTTAGCAACAAATCAGTTGACACCGCCTCTACAAGATGGGGAAAGTCTCATGAGTGTGATGCTGTTGAAGAGTACGAAACATTGTCAGGGCGCAAAACTCAGGAATGCGGTCTTTTTGTTAACCCACGTTTTTGCTGGCTTGGGGCTTCTCTTGATCGACTGGTGACCGATCCAGCTAAGAAGCTAAGTACCGATGGACTCCTCGAAATTAAATGTCCCTTCAGTGCTCGTGAAATGACCGTACAAGAATATCAGAAGCAAAATCGTCCTGTGTTTCATTCACAGATGGACAGATGCACCTGAAAGAGGGACATAATTACTTCTATCAAGTTCTTGGACAAATTGCAATTTCGGGAAGGCCTTAGTGCGATTTCGTTGTCTGGACTCCAAGTGAAATGGCAATCGAGCGAATTTACTTCAACAAAAAAAAGTGGAAGAGCTGTTTGGATGTGCTCACATCGTTTTATTTTGATATTCTCATAGCTCATATCAGATTTGGCCAACATTCTTTGAAGTAATCTAAGCTATTAGTTTGGGAAGAAAGTTTGACAAATGGCAACAAATAAACCATATCCTCGACAAATCACGGTGCATTGATAGGGACGACTTGTGACAGGATTCGAAACGTCTTTACGCGGTTGATTGCTCGTTCAACGTGTATTCGAACTGATGCAATACGTCTGGTATTGACCTCATCCTTAACATGATATCAGGAGAACAAAATTGATCACTTCGCTCATTCCTAACTACGTCAAGGATCACGGCGTTATGGACGGAAACGGAATCCAGTTGCTTCTGCAAGAAACGAAGGTGGGAGAGTGCACCGACTACTGCAACGGCCATGCTTTGTTGTGAACTTGTGGTCATCATGTTCATTTTTCGTGTATTTAGCCGGTGTTCTTTTGACCACCATTTTGACGTCGATAAAAAGGAGCTAGTGCCATCGTTGTACGAACTGTTTTTATAGATGGCAACATATCGCTCACAAAAAAATGCAAGTATCTGACGTCGTTCGTTCCCCTTTTTATAAATATCTGACATCGTTTGCTCCCCTTTCTATAGGTATTTAACGTCGTTCGTTCCCTTTTCTATAAGTATCTGACATCAATCGCTCCTCTTTCTATAAGTATCTCACGTCGTTCGTTCCCCTTTCAATAAGTATCTGACATCGTTTGCTGCCGTATCTATCAGTATCTGACGTCGTTCGCTTCCCTTTCTATAAGTATTTGACGTCGTTCGTTTCCTTTTCTATAAGTATCTGACGTCGTTCGCTCCCCTTTCTATAAGTATCTGACATCGTTTGCTGCCGTATCTATAGGTATCTGACGTCGTTCGCTCCCCTTTCTATAAGTCAATGACATCGTTCGCTCCACTTTTGACGTCGTTTGCTTCCATTTCTATAAGTATCTGTCATCGTTCGCTGCCGTATCTATCAGTATCTGACGTCCCTTTCTTTATGTATCTGACATCGTTCGCTTCCCCTTCTACAAGTATCTGACGTCGTTCGCTCCCCTTTCTATGAGCATCTGACGTCGTTCGCTCCCCTTTCTAGAAGTGTCTGGCGTCGTCCGTTCTCCTCTCTAAAAGTATCTGACGTCGTTCGCTCCCCTTTCTATATGTATTTGACATCGTTCGCTCCCTCTTCTACAAGTATCTGACGTCGTTCGCTTTCCTTTCTATAAGTATCTGTCATTGTTCGCTGCCGTATCTATAAGTATCTGACGTCGTTCGCTCCCCTTTCTATGAGCATCTGACGTCGTTCGCTCCCCTTTCTATAAGTGTCTGACGTCGTTCGTTCTTCTTTCTAAAAGTATCTGACATCGTTCGCTTCCCTATATATAAGTATCTGACATTTTTCGAAGCGGTATCTATCAGTAACTGAAGTCGTTCGCTTTCCTTTCTGTAAGTATCTGACGTCGTCCGCTCCCCTTGATATAAGTATCTGACATCGTTCGCTTCCCTTTCTATAAATATCTGACATCGTTCGTTCTCTTTTTTATAAGTATCTGACATCGTTTGTTCCCCTTTCTATATGTATCTGACATCGTTCGCTCCCCCTTCTACAAGTATCTTACGTCGTTCGTTCCCCTTTCTTCAAAAATCTGACGTCGTTCGTTCTCTTTCTATAAGTATCTGACGTCGTTCGTTCTCTTTTCTATAAGTATCTGACATCGTTCGTTCTCTCTTCCATAAGTATCGGACATCGTTCGTTCCCCTTTTTATAAGTATCTGATATCGTTCGCTCTACTTTCTATTAGTATCTTACGTCGTTCGTTCCCCTTTCTATAAGTATCTGACATCGTTCGGTCTCTTTATCTGACATCGTTCGTTCCCCTTTCAATAAGTATCTGATATCGTTCGCTCCACGTTCTATAAGTATCTTACGTCGTTCGTTCCCCTTTCTCTCAAAATCTGACGTTGTTCGCTCCCCTTTCAATAAGTATCTGACGTCGTTCGCTCCCCTTTCTATAAGTATCTGACATCGTCCGCTCCCTATTGTATAAGTATCTGGCGTTGTTCGCTCCCCTTTCTATAAGCATCTGACATTTTTTGCTCTCCTTACTGTAAGTATCTGACGTTATTCGCTCTCCTTTCTATAGGTATATCTGACGTCGTTTGCTCTCCTTTCTATAAGTATCTGACGTCGTTCGTTCTCCTTTCTATAAGTATCTAACATCGTTCGCTCCCCTTTCTATAAGTTCTTAACCTTTCTATAAGAATCTGACAACGTTCTTTCCCCTTTCTAAAATTATCTGACATTGTTCGCTTCCCTTTCTAAAAGTATCAGACATCGTTCGTTCTCCTTTCTATAAGTATCTGACGTTGTGCGCTTCCCTTTCTCTAAGTATCTGACGTCGTTCGTTTCCTTTTCTATAAGTATCTGACATCGTTCACTCCCCTTTTCATAAGTATCTGACGTCGTACGTTCCCCTTACTATAAGTATCTGACATCGTTCGTTCTCCTTTCTATAAGTATCTGACATGGTTCGCTCCACTTTCTATTAGTATCTTACGTCGTCGACAAGAGAGGATCGTTGAAGGGTAAGCCAAGAGAGAAGTATAGGCACGCCCACGAATCGCTCAGCTCCGCCAAAGAGGACTTATAAAAGGCTACTTGAGCCTGCTCGCAAATCGAAGGCTGTCTTGATCCTTTTTTTAGAGCAGGGAGACATTGAGCAAGTTCGCCTGTAAGCTTCTCGGCGAATAATTCGAAGACTTCGCTCTCAGACGATGCGAGAAGAAATCGAAGATCCTTCTGCACCTGCTGATGGCGAGGCGACAAAGTTGAACTGATTTCCGACTGAAGAAGACCGCGAAAAGCATCTCTAACTACCTCCATCTAGAATGAGTCGCGCCTAGAGTCAAGCACTTGTCACGTGACGACGGGAGCTTCCAATCCTCCCTTCTTCTCTATCTATGGCCTAACGACGTTAGTTGGCTGGCCTTTTATGCGACTCATAGCTAGCTACACCTCCCTACCGCAATCCCTGCCCCTTCGATCACGAGGCCCATTATCAGCTCTCAGTTGGGTTTGCGTGCTGCGGGCTTCGCTCGCAGCACGACAAACCCAACGTGCTCCTTTACTGCATTCCCTTGATAAAACTATTTGCTAGGTGCCCGTTATGTATATTTATCCTTGGTGGCAACCTGCAACCAACCATAGATATAACAGTACTGTTATATCTATGCTGCAAACTGTTGATCCCTAATCTGGAATTACTATCTACTGTGACGTAACGTTTTCGGTAGCATATTTGAATGTTTTAGATTTTTAATAGACCTCACTGGCTTTCTCCTATTAGTGAGGAGGCGTCTGACGACATTGTCGCTTTCAATAATCAATAACGACGAAAATGGCTTTTTTTTAGTTCCAGTAAGAGTATATCACAACGGAAAGTGATTTTCAAGCTACGGACGACAGCTGTTGAGCACATGAATTTCAATGGCGCGCTTCTTTCAATTTTTTTTGCGCGAAGAGGTGTGCAATTGCTTTAGAAGACGATGGACCGCACCCACAAAAGCTGTATCTAATATCGCTGTTTTGGAAAACACGCTTTTCAATGTGAAAGTCTGTTAGCAATACGTCCGTTGTTTGTTAGGTATGAGGCTAAATATTTTGCAATTTGGGTTTATTATATGTAGTTGTGGTCCAGGTATTGATCTCTTTGAGTGGCCGACGCAAATTTCTTTCGTGCTGCTGCGGCGGATACGGACTCAATTTCCGTCCTTAGATGACTCAGAAACTCGCTTGTCGTGTAGTAGTCATCCGCTTCTTCTCTGTCCTCTTCTCCATCGTCATCGACTTTATGCTGTGCTTGATCATAGGTTGTTCGATAGTTGAAGTTACAGGTTGGGCGCTAAAGACTTGGAAAAGGATTGTCCAAGTTCTTTTACTTTTTTCTGCAGAAACCGCTTACAGAAGACACACGACGTCGCTGCTGCTAAGCACTCCTGGTGGAATGAGTGGCCACAGCTGAACAGTATTGCCGTGTCACTCTGGCTGGAGCACGTTTCCAAGTCGCACAGCAAATCGTCAGAGGGTATATTTGAAGTGGAGAATCCAAGTGGAAACGAGCGTTGATCAAGGTGCAGCCAAGGATGCCTAGCTTGAAGGTCTTTGATTCTGTCATCTCTCCAGTTGTGCTGTTTTGAAAGATGTCGACGAATTTCGCTACCAGATACTCCGCAGATTTTCCCGCCAGGTGCGACACGTCTTGTTTTGCAAGCATTTTTGCTGCTGGTGCCAAAAAATTTGCCGCGAAAGCTGTGTCGAACTTTTTTGCGCTAAGGACGTGCGCAAACTGTGCAATCGGTTTAGCACTTGCCCAAGACGGGCACTGCATTTTCAAGACGCTGTGGAAAACCACCACTTTTTTCTCACTAAGGACGTTCAAGTATATGGAGAAGGTCGGTATCTATTCAGGTAAGACGGTTTTATAGTGCAGCCAGTCACTTATAGTGGAGAGCATGATAACTTCTAAACGAAGCGAAAGATTCAAAATTGCTTCGACCAATAGCAATTAAATCATGTTTTATTTCGTTTCGCGAGGGCGTAGGCTTTGAGAAACGCTCTTCGCAACGATAGTTCAGACCCTACCGAACGTATAGGAAATATTTGATGACAGATGGTAGTATTCTATTCAGATGTACCCGGAAAATGCAAGGAGAAGATGCGCGCGCGTTAGCGACAAAGAAACATCTTCGAAATCTGCGTGTCTATGGGTTTTTAATTAAGCTTCAACTGTGCCTAAGTTTCTGTATGTCAGAACGTACCGGCCTGGTGAAAGAAACAGGACAAAATCAAAGAATTGTTGAGATAGAAAAACCGCTTTTACCTAACTAATTTTTTAACGGATACCGCGTTTTGGCGTTGCCGTTAATTTTCCTTTTTTGGCGTCAATGCACGTGATCAAAAAGCTACTTTTTATTGGCATAAGAACTAACATTACCTAACAGGGCAAAGCAAGAATGTAGATTAAGTTACTTGCGAGATGCCTCGGTGATGATGAATCTGTCGTTGTTCTTAGCGTTGAAGGCAGACGCGGTGATGAGGCGTTCGTCGTCGAAGTGTCCCAGAAGAACGTCGGCGATGACTCTGGCAACATCGTCATAGACGTTGAAAGAGTTAAGAAAGGGCTTGTTGTCAACGTCGATTAAGCAGGCGAATTCGAGGTGACCTTTTTTGTCTTCCACTGCGCATGCTCCGCATGCTTATAAGCGCATACATATTATTATTACAATACAAGCGCATGCAGCCCCATTCTTCGTCCTACAAGCGCATGCGCCTGTAAACCAGAGTCTACGGTATTGTACTAGCTCTGCTACCACATTTTTTGCTATAAAAGAAATCGCGGTTCATTTCAAAACTTTTTTTCGTCCGCCGCCGCCAGTTCAACCAATATGCTTCCGGGGCAACCTCCGTTTCGGTGCCACAAAAACAAAAGACTTAATTCAATCATTGTAACACCAACGAGGTGAGGCAAAGCCTTGGTGGCAGCAGAACTCACCAGCTACAACGTGACGTTGGACTGCAAAAAATAGTTCAGGTTAAAGAAATAAAGCTGAGCTTGCGGGAAACGTCACACTTCCCGAAGCCGACGTTCAGGTTATTCCATATTCTCCTAAAAAACCGTGTCGCGCTAGTGTTGTCATTCCGGTAGGAACGTAAATTGCTCTAGTTTGATGTTCTCGCATCAATTGATTTTGAATTCGAGCATGCAGGTGACTGGCGTGACGATCAAGAACCAAAACAGCTGGCTGACGACAGAGAGAATTCTTTCGGCGCTTCGAAACATTCTGCAACCAGTATTCTAGGCGCTCCGTGTTCATTGAGCCGCCTTTGGAAACCTGGACTACAACTCCAGAGGGAAATTAAACTTTCGGAACATTCTTCAGGCCACGAAAAATCAGCATAGGAGGAAGTTTACTTTCGTCTGCTAACGCGGCCAAAACGACAGTGTATCTCATTTTTTCCTTCCCTGTCGTTTTCGATAAAACAGTTTTCACCCCTCTAAAATCAATGCTTCTGTTTTAGGGCATGTCGAACCACATGGGAGTCTCGTCCATATTCCCAATTGCAAACATTGCATGGGTATTCTCTCTCTGCGAGAGAAACCTGACATTCGTCAATGAATTTCTTTGCCAAATCGGAAGCATCAGTGGGAATCTTTTGGCCCACAGAAGTAATGACGCGTGTGCACAAATCGTTTCGTTTCAAAAACCTGCTAAGCCATCCTTTTGACGCCTTGAACTGTCCTTCGCGAGAACCTCCGTGAAGCGTTTCGTACAATTCCAGTGCTTTTGACTGCACGTCAGGACAATTAACTGTTATTCGTTCCTCCCGTCGAGCTTTGATCCATTCAACAAGCAATTTCTCTAACTCAGGATGTCTTCCGTGCAAGTGTCCGGTTCGGAATAGGCGTCTCCTTTTGCGCGTTGAGACATCACGCCTTTCGGATGCTTCATCAAGCCTTCTCTCCTGCTGTCGCCACCTCTGCACGACTTTTCGATGAATTCCGTACTGCTTCGCCGTTTTCGAAACATTTCCGTCGTTTTCTTTGAGAGAGTCGAGAAGCTGACGCTTAAATTCAAGAGAATAGGACTTGCAATGCATGTCGCGTGTACAGTAGCCTCGGAGACCAGGGTCGCTAGTGTTCATCGGCCTTAACTCGCGCTATCACGTGACTTTTTCTGGTACAGTAGATCCTCGGGACCTTAAGTTATCCGCCCCCTCGTTCCTTCCTTCTCTACACGTGACCAGACACGTGCGTTAGCTTACGGCGTACTGTACACGTACGTCGTTTGCTGGCATCAAAGCACAGCGCAATTACGCCCAGATTGAGATAGAAGCGTTGGCTATCTATTGGGGAGTAAAAAGATTTCGATATTACTTGGAAGGCCGGGACAACTTTATTTTGCAAACGGATCACAAACCGTTGCGGTATATTATGGACTGGACTCGAGAGGTGCCAGTGACTGAGCACAAGATTCTCTTGCTGTTCATGCATTTGGTGATCAAGAAACAACGTGGTTGTTACATGCCACGTTCTGCTATGGGTCCTCCTGAAAACCATCGTATCCAGTCAGGTAAATTACTGCAATGACGTTTCTCATTAGAGAAACAACACCGGATTGATATCAAACCAACTACAAAGGAAGTGAGTCAATTTTTGTCATGGAACGGGAAACTAGTCTCAACAGGAGGAGGACTTTTTAGAAGATGTGTTGAAATGTATGGACAAAGCATCAGAAGGCCAACAAAACGATGGGAGGTTCCGGATAACTGCGATCGCAGTAATAAGAGAAAATTAGATACAATTCTATTAATAAGAGCGCGCTACGACAATTACGCTAGGCCAATCGCAGAGCCGTCAGAGTAAATTTGGTAGTGGTACGGCCATTTAGCGCGCAAAAAATTTTTTGCTAGCTACGCCCCAAAAATTTCATTTTTGTTACAGTATGTAAAATTCCTTTTGCAAGACTTTTTAAAAAAATTAACAATAAAATACCCAAATTACCTTAGCAGATCGCATAAACTTCCCAAATGGGCTTTTCTATACTCATTCTGCGAAACGAATTCGTTGGCAATTTTAATCAAGTCTATTTCGTCCGTGAGTTGGCTATAAATGTGCAAAATCATGAGGTGCTTGAGCCTTTTCTGAGTCATGGTTGAGCGAAGGTAAGCTTTTATTCGGCGCAACGTGCTGAAAGATCTCTCGCTTGCTGCGTTCGTTGAAGGCATAACAAGAACCAGCTTGAACATTGTGCAGACTTCCGACAGCAATTCTCGCTGAGCTTTGGTTAAACTTCCAAAATATTCCATTAGATCGGACAACCGAGCTTTCGCAGCAGAAGATGGAAAATTAGTTAATAGGATTTGAAGCTGCTGGTGCAGTCGCTGAGGATGCAAATCGGACTTGTAGAATTTCGTTACAAATTCAAACTGAGCTTCAAAATTTTCGCCATTGGCTGATTTTAGCAGAAGATCTTCAGCATTTTGGTAAATTCGGTACCCTGGTTGATTAAACCTTTCCGTTATGACAGTAGTAATGAGGTCCATAGCCTCATAGTAAAGTCGTTTGTAGTGCTCTTCTACAGTTGTTGGAAAGTAACACTGACTCTGCACATTGCCAATTTCATACCGTTTTGGGACTTTTCGGCGACGTGGCAAACTAGGTTCACCGACTTCTAATGTTTCAGCCGAAGTGATCGCTTTTTCCTAAAAACAGCTAAAGTTCTCATCCGTTCTCAACGACTGAAGGGTTCTATTTGTCATAGTAGCAACCTCCTGACCTTCTGCTGCAGATATATCTGCTTTTTGCATGCTCTCAGTCTGGCAGTCAAAGAAGAAAATAATTTAAGTAGAATTAGATTTATTCATATATTTTCTGGAAAAAGTGGTACGAACCGTGCCAGTCGCACCGCCTCTGACGGCCCTGAATCGTTATGAGATCGTTATGTGAATGCTACGACGCAAAGTTGACGCGACGCTGACGCGACGCTCGCAACGCGACGCTCGCAGAGCGTCTCTTATGTGAAAGCGCCTTAACGTCTGCGTATGCGTAAACCCGTTCACATTAACTATTCAGAGTCCCTAAATACCGAGAACTTTCAATTAGCTGCGCGCGCAGAACGTGTCACGTGGTTTTGCTTTTCAGGTATACGTCTTTCATCGGATCGCACTGGATGCCCTACCGACCTCCGGATCGCACTGGATGTACAAGACGTACCGACGGTACGTCTCTCCTCGATCTCCGGATCGCACTGGATGTACACGACGTACAGAGGATACAGACCGTACCCACTCCTCGTCCTCCTGGTGATACTGGATGTACAAGACGTACAGAGGATACAAACCGTACCCACTCCTCGTCCTCCTGGTGATACTGGATGTACAAGACGTACAGAGGATACAAACCGTACCCACTCCTCGTCCTCCTGGTGATACTGGATGTACAAGACGTACAGAGGATACAAACCGTACCCACTCCTCGTCCTCCTGGTGATACTGGATGTACAAGACGTACAGAGGATACAAACCGTACCCACTCCTCGTCCTCCTGGTGACACTAGATGTACAAGACGTACGAAGGATACAGAGCTCTACCCACTCTCTGCCCTCCTTGTCACACTGATGTACAAGACGTACATAGGGCACAACTCTGTACCCACTCCTCGTCCTCCTGGTGACACTGGATGTACACGACGTACAGAGGGTACAGCGCTGTACCCACTCCTCGTCCTCCTGGTGATACTGGATGTACACGACGTACACAGGATACAGACCGTACCCACTCCTCGTCCTCCTGGTGATACTGGATGTACACGACGTACAGAGGATACAAACCGTACCCACTCCTCGTCCTCCTGGTGATACTGGATGTACAAGACGTACAGAGGATACAAACCGTACCCACTCCTCGTCCTCCTGGTGACACTAGATGTACAAGACGTACGAAGGATACAGAGCTCTACCCACTCTCTGCCCTCCTTGTCACACTGATGTACAAGACGTACATAGGGCACAACTCTGTACCCACTCCTCGTCCTCCTGGTGACACTGGATGTACACGACGTACAGAGGGTACAGCGCTGTACCCACTCCTCGTCCTCCTGGTGATACTGGATGTACACGACGTACACAGGATACAGACCGTACCCACTCCTCGTCCTCCTGGTGATACTGGATGTACACGACGTACAGAGGATACAAACCGTACCCACTCGTCCTCCTGGTGATACTGGATGTACACGACGTACAGAGGGTACAGCGCTGTACCCACTCCTCGTCCTCCTGGTGATACTGGATGTACACGACGTACACAGGATACAGACCGTACCCACTCCTCGTCCTCCTGGTGATACTGGATGTACACGACGTACAGAGGATACAGACCGTACCCACTCCTCGTCCTCCTGGTGATACTGGATGTACACGACGTACAGAGGATACAAACCGTACCCACTCCTCGTCCTCCTGGTGACACTGGATGTACACGACGTACACAGGATACAGACCGTACCCACTCCTCGTCCTCCTGGTGATACTGGATGTACACGACGTACAGAGGATACAAACCGTACCCACTCCTCGTCCTCCTGGTGACACTGGATGTACAAGACGTACATAGGGTACAACTCTGTACCGACTCCTCGTCCTCCTGGTGACACTAGATGTACAAGACGTACGAAGGATACAGAGCTCTACCCACTCTCTGCCCTCCTTGTCACACTGGATGTACAAGACGTACGTACCCACTCCTCGTCCTCCTGGTGACACTAGATGTACAAGACGTACGAAGGATACAGAGCTCTACCCACTCTCTGCCCTCCTTGTCACACTGGATGTACAAGACGTACATAGGGTACAACTCTGTACCCACTCCTCGTCCTCCTGGTGACACTAGATGTACAAGACGTACGGATGATACAGAGCTCTACCCACTCTTCGTTCTCCTGGTCACATTGGATGTACCAGAGGTACGGAGGGTACAGAGCTGTATCACTCTTTGTCCTCGTAGTCTTAGTGGATGTACAAGACGTACAGATGGTACAGAGCCGTTACCCACTCCTCGGCCTCCTAATCACAGCGGATGTACAAGACGTTCAGATGGTACAGATTTACCACTCGTAGATTCTCCTAGTCACAGTGGATGTACAAGACGTACAGAAACGACTCTTAATTAAACCCTCCTAGTCACAGTGGATGTACACTACGTACAGATTGTACAGAGTCTTTGCCACTACCTTTAGCTCTCGATCACAGGAGATGTACAGGAGGTACATAAGTACAAAGCTTGAACCTTCTTATGCTACGCGTATATCTGGCTGACTGAGCAAGCCGTGTTATTGCTGATGAAATCAAAGGAATGCATTAGTCTTTCGTTTTATTCTTGTTATCTTTTTGCAACTTAAAGACGTAAGAGTAATCTTGTAACTGTTGTAGTGAATGAGTGACCCAAACGTTCATTCTATTTCCCATTTTTGCCTCTAAATGAGTTGTGCACGTAAAACCACTAGATTGTGGTTTCCTGATTTTTGTACCGACATAATAGTTTAATAATACACCCCGAGAGAACATTAGCAAGCTTCTTTGCTACGGTAATTTCAGACTCGCAAGATTCAAATTCTTGTTCTACTTGCAAATTCTTTGTCGGGAAATGAAATGCTGGTGCATGTAATCTCCTCCTCATTTTCAACGTTTGTGCACAGTCACATGTATAATGTAGCAAGCGATTGTAACAATTGTAGGAATCGATTCTTGCAATCTATTGGCACAAGCGATTCCCTACCATCTATTGTTCGTAGGAATTGATTAAAACTTCTCTAAGCGGACACTTCGTGTAGCGGACACCTCCTAATAACAGACACCAACCGTGGAACGGATGATCCTTTTAAGCTAGCAAACCTTCTTATAGCGGACATCCTTTCTATAACGGACAAAAACGTGGTCCGCTATTGAGAGGTTTTACTGTACCAAAATCAAAAGATAACGCGCCGATAGACGGTCAAAACTTTGTTGGAGGTTCGGCTCTAACGCTGTACCTCTTGTACCTTCTGTACCTCTGCTACATAAGATGGTTCAAGTATTGTACTTCTGTACCTCCTGTACATCTGCTGTGATCTAGAGCTAAACGTAGAGTGGTATTGGCTCTGTACCATCTGTACGTCTTGTACATCAAGTCACTGTGCATTAACGACGGTAATCTCTTTTGGCCTTCTACGGGTTCAAATGATTCTGGCAATCTATTGCTCTGATCGATACTTACGATGACTTCTGGATCATACAGCACGTCTTCTGACGTCAAGGTTCATCTCAGACGCATGGCACTGACTGTTGCTCATCGATTTGGTCTTTCACGATCGACGACGGCACTCTGCGAGCAGCTCGTCCACCATCTGTGGAAAAGAAAGGCCCTTCAGATGAATCAGGTAAGTACAATAGCTGCTTTGCGTTTACCGTCTCATCTTAGGAAGTCAAGGTCCTCAGGAAGACCCCGACGGCCGTGATCAGAAAGCGCTCTCTATGGAGGTGGAGGTCCTGAGCATGACCGCTAAAAAACGGCCCAAGAAGGGCAAAATAGGCTGAGATGCAGTACTGTACTTCATGTAATTACATTGTGTTTGCTCGCGTTTTTAATTTCTTAGTAAATACTGTTGTCCCGTCGCGTTGTTGATGTAGAAATAAAACTTGGAGGTACAGTTGCATGATGGCCGTATGTCCGGGTTGAAAAAGGCCTCTAGGAAAAAACGTGCCCGATTATACACGGGATACCGAAAGCTGGTGACTTCACGAAATGGCCCGTATGTCCGGGTAGGGTAAACGGTTTTTCCCTGTTTCTTCTTGAAAAGCCGTTTACCCTACCCGGACATACGGGCTTCTAACTAACGTAGGCTATTATTATTGGAACAAACGACTAAGCGTAAACAGTAACAGAAAACCGTGATTTAGACGTTCTGAGGAAAAGTCAACAATGTCGTAGCAGCAGCAGGCGCAATGCTATCGAAATGATCTCTAGTGGAATTGTGCGCAACTTCAATATGAGATTGATCTTTTTGAGCCAATGGCGTTGATGCCGGAGGCAGTCCGTACACAGCTAAGCTGGGCGTTAGGATCTCTTGAAAACCGTGGTATTTCTCCCAGGAAAACATTTTCGTAGAGGTATTTGGAGAACACAAATAGACGGGAATGCCAAACGCCTCGGCAATTGCGAAGAATTCCACTTGAGTGGCCCATACTCCGGTTTGATGAATCGTCTCTTTGTGCCGCAAAAAGGTATGGCCGGGCTTTTCGATGAAGAAATTCGAGTAGTGATCGGCGTTTGTTCGGACGACGTTGGCTAAGAACAATCTTAGCTTATGGTGAAGACTTTCTTTGCCAAAGAGTTGAAGTGCAGCCGCTCGGTAGAAGCAATTGCCATCAGGTTTCACTTTCCTCTGCTTGCGGTTGTGCAATTTTAGAAACCCTGAAACGGTCTTTTCATCTTGGCGTAATTGAGCTTGGCAAACTTTTGTGATTTGAAAGTCACCCAAATCCGAAGATGAAGTACCAACCTGCATATGTAAGCATTTAATTAAGCAAGCAAAATAATGATATTCCGGTACAGTGTCACCTTTTTATCATAAACTGGCTGGACAAAAGTGTGGGTCTTGTTTAGTGCCAACAACCGTCGCTTTTGGTCACAGCTTGGGCAAACAAAGATGACGTCGCTCCAATCACATGCCGGCAGTCCTTTTTCTGACACGTTGACGCAGTTACTAAAATTGCACGTAAGGCACGTGCATGCATTTATAACCTGACCACTGCAATTACTCACCAGTGGTACCACTTTTTGCAGTCGTCGCACTGAATCATTCTTAGTTTGGCAATTACTTGCAAACAGGAAGAGCAAGTCCATTCCTTTTTCATAGCAGTAACTGGTGGTGTCACATTAATTAATATACAGAATATTTGCTTTTCGGTTAATTACGTGTATGGCAGACTTCTTTCCAGGCGCAAGTTGTGAATAAAGATCTAACCGTCAGAGCGCTGACGTCTACTTCAATGGCTTCATCCGGAACATCACAGGAAAGTTCTTTTTCGTCAATTGGATGACCTCCAGACACCACTCGTTCAATGCTTTTCGCATCGGCAAACCAAGTCATAAATTCTGCAAAAAAGAATTATTTAATTGTTGAACTGATCAATGAAATTAGAGCGCATATTCTATACCTTCATTTTCAGGTGAAAGCTTTTTCTTTTTTCTCTCATAAGGGAGATAGCCTGTTGAGAGAGTTTTTTCAACAATAATGGCCGCTTCTTCCTCCGTCGGGTTCCGATATGGACGGTCTCGCTTTGAATGCTTGCGTTTTGACGTTCGAAAAAGCGGCATTTTTCGTTTTCGCTGAGGCGACGCGCTTTTGTTTGGCGAAGCTCGTTTTGCAACTGTAGGCAGATGGCTGTGGCCACGGAGAGCAGCAACGACACTTGAAGCTTGCCTGACTTTCTCCCAGATTTGTTTAATGATTTCATTGTCGCTGCAGCTTTCAGCAAAAAGGAATAACTCTCTCAGCTGCTGCAAGCATTTCTCTTTCACTTGAACTTCTGTTGGCGCAGCGTCGGATATTTTAATTTCTACAAGGTCATCGGTTGTTAGAGCAGTAGACTTGTTCTCGAAATGCAGGAATCACCCTCCTCTTTCTGCAAGAATTGTTGAACAATGTGAACGTGCTCACAGATTGTGTCGTTTATGCTCCCTTTAGAGCACGAGCAAAGGAATTGGTGTACGCACGTGCAACAGCGTCGGCAAATTAAATTGCAGCAGGGCTTGTCGATGTCTGTTTTCTGCACAGTAACTAGTGATTTGTCGTTCTGTCTCACAGTCCAAGACTTTTTTTCCAAATTGTATGCAACCGCTGCTTTCGGATCGACCTTTTCGCTCTTCGTGTGATTTGTTGCTATTGCCTCCAACCGAAAATTCCTCTTTCCTTTCTCGAGCTTCACGACACGATCGTAGAGTTGATCTTCTGCAAATCGGAGGAGGACATAGACTAACTGGTCCATTCTACGATTGACTTTGCCGTGCATGTAGCTAGAGCCGTGTTTCAGGGTGCGATGAAAGGCCTCAAGGTACATGTTAGTATTGATTTTGCTTCCTTTCCGGTAAGCCTGCGCCCACTGCTCAGCTCTTGACGCGTACTCCTTTTCGAAGTACTTTCCAAACGCTTGGGTAGCTTTTCGGGACTTCAGCTCAATAATGCTCTTGGCTATGAGCTGGTGCAGGCTTTGCTTGTCTTTGAACTGCATCATAACCTTCAGCTGCTTGTAAATAGCCTTTTGCAGGTCGATGTCAGAAATGGCTTTAAGATGGCCCTTCCACGCCCGTTCGACGTGCCAACTGCAGAGAAGTTTCGTAGGAGGTGGTGAGTTCGTACTGGAACTTGAAAACACCTCTGTCCAAGCAGAAAAGTACTGCGGAGCGTCGTCTGACATAAACCACGAAGGACGTATTTCCGGTGCTTTGTCGCAGTTTCGCTTCACGGCTTGTAAAAAGTAGACTAGACTAATTCTGTCCTCCTTGTTGCTGACGCACCATGCAACTGGACACCCCTGTCCAAAATCGTCCACGACCAAAAGTGTTATTAGCGGAAACCCGTATTCGTTCGTTCCGTGGGTCGAGTCCATGCAGACCACACCATCTGTAGAAAAGCTTTTCATCAATTCCAGTTGCATTTTTGTTTGAAGCACCAGAATAAAGTCTTCTTCACTAAGTAAAGGCAACTCTGCATTGACTTCATTTTGAAATTTCTGAAGAAGAACCGGACTGTATGACTCACGAGAAAGTTCCGACAAGAGCGCAGCTAAACTCGTGCCGTCGTCGCCATGCCGAATAGCTGGGTCTAAACCGTACGACTTCGTAATATTCCAAAGATCTTTCTTAGTAGCGAGATTGACTCTCGCAAACGATTTTCCTTCAGGCAGTGAAGTCGAGCGCAGATTGCAAAGAATCTTTTGCGGGTTGACGGCCATTTTTATTTCTGTGGCAATCTTCTGCCTGTCTGCATTTGTCAATCGAAGATGGCCAAGATCACGAGAGTGACCATAATGCATAGGATAGTATGATACGCCAACTACGCCAGTGGAGTTGTTCACTGATGCCTTCATTGTGGATGTGCATTGATGTCCTATAAATACGATTTCTTTATTCATGTTTACTTAGAAGACAGCTGACTCACCAATTTTAGAGGTTCCTTGGGTCTTCGTCTGCCTTACTCCCTTCGACTTCCTCTTGTACAATCCAGATCTAATTTTAGAAACTCGTTTGCTTCCTATTACTGCGTGACCTGCTGATTTCCGACCTGTTGCAGGAGTAGGTGTGAATGGTACATCCTTCTGTTACTTTCTTCCCAGAAGCTTTGCTGTAGTTGACTTTGTTGTCGCTCTCAATGCTGGCCTTCCAAGCAGAAAAATCTAGGAGTAACTTGGCTACTACGTAAGCAAGCGATTCTCATCGTGAATGTAACCGAGAAAAGTTTTGAACTCTTTTTTCACTTCAGTCTGCTGCATTTTATGCTCGTGTAAAAGGTGACGGCGGAGGGTAGCCGCCCTGAACGTCTTGAAGGTGCAGCTCGGCTGAAAGCAGATGAAAGAAGCCATTGCGGCAGCGTGGGAAGGCACGTGGAGTCCTTGAGAGCACGCGCGCACGCGCACGGAACTTCGTTAGTAACTTCGTCGATTCCAGCCTCGATCTAAATCTCTCCCAGTTGCCGAAGGTAAGAATGGAAAAGCATGCGCTAGGGCCAGCTCCGCGCCCTCGCCGTATCACCTACGATCCTAACCCCCAACCCGTACACTGACACCGTGTACATGATGTACAGGATACACACGTTACAGGATAAGCGGACGTCGCATTTGCAACCTATTTGTATTTGCATGTTTCCGCGCGCTCTTCACCGTAACCGCCGTTGCCGCCTCGATACATTGTGCGGTAGCCACGAACGCGCGTCGAAGACACGCCACTCGTAAGCCTTACTAAAGGCGCAGTCGATCCGTCGCCCATGGCGGCGCTGATATGGCCGCGACTCAGGCGATACATAAGTGAGCATCGCCCTGTTTATACCAGGATAGCGTCGAGGAGAGGCAGCACGGGCGAAACAAAGAGCACATGCCCCATGCCAGATGTTTTCCCACGCTTCATTCAACTGTTCGGGGATCTGATTGCACATAACAAAGCGAGGAGCCGCACTCGTTCTATACGTGCCGGGCTTTAACAGCGCGCATAGATAAAAGGGCTGGTGCGCCAACACACGGCGCGGCGCCCTTCTACTAGCATACGTTAAATTTGGCCCTACAGTCCTCTTTGCTTTGTAACTTGATCTCTTGCACGCCTCTAATAATCGCAGCTCTCACCGCCCATCCTCCCCTCCCTGTGCGTGACTGTGTAATTTATGAACGATGTACTGTAGGAATGGACCAACGAGGGACGCTAGTTGAGTTGAACGATACGATAACGCGAAAGTCAGGCCGAGGCGAGACCACACAGAAAGCGGACGAGAGATCGAACTTTACGTTCAAGTTTGTTGCCTTCGTGAAGCCACGCAAGAAGAAAGTGGGAAGGGGATATATCATTCGAGTGAAAAAATCGGGAGGAGATCTCGAGAGGTAAGCCGATGAAGCCGCTCGCGCGCGAGCTACAACGACCATACCACGAGACTTTCTGACCTAATTACGTATACCTGGAGCGAGATGAACTGAAGTAGATCGCGTGAGAGACGCGTGTCATGATCATAAAGTCGGGCGAGCGCTTTCGAACTCGTCCGACCTCGTCTTCCGAGCAGCCAGATGTTTCGATAGACTTCGACCGATATCTCTTATCGCTAGAGCGATTGCCGAAGCAATTGCTACGCTTGGCGTACTGCTGAGGCACGGTTTAGTGCTTCGATGCTGGAGGCACCTTGAGCATGCGCACATAAAATGAAATGACCTCAAATGGGACATTTTTATCATTGATTTTTTCATTATGTAGAGAATGCTTTGTGCCAAGAACACTCCTTCAGTCGAAAAAACGCTTCGTCGACGAGCTCAATGACAATTTTTTTGACGAGACGACTCTTGTTCTTGGACTGTCCGAATCGGAATTTTTCGCCATGATTCGGGACGCACTAAACGAATTTGAAGCGGGCGGCTCGCCACGCATTGTTAATGCCGTGGATCACGTCGGACTGCAGAAAATCGGAGATGAAGGCTTGTGGGTGTTAGGCAAAAAGGTGACGTAAACCAATTCGAGTACTGTATAGTCTAAAAAATTGTTGTGTGCATTTCATTTCTTTGTAGGTCGTGTACACAAAAAAAGGAGACTTGGTTTCTGCCGATGATTTACCGATGTTTTTTCGAGTGGAGGAGAGCATTTTTGTCCCTCACGTCCCCCGCAACCCACTGCCAGACGCTAAATCGGCAGTTCCAGTCATTCAGAGTATGCTTGAGTTTGTGGAAACGACGCTGCCGACGCTAATGGGCCATTTCTATCTCGCAATGGCGTCAGTGGCGATGATGACTCATTCGTCTTTAATTGCCCGCATAAGGAGCGCTACGCCAATCTTTTGCTTCCACGGGCCCACCTGCGCCGGCAAAACAAGCATTGCGCAGCTGGCATTGAGTTTCATGGGACTTTCGGTAGGTCAGCGAAAAGGAAACTAAGAAGCTCCTTTTCTGATAACGACTGCACGCTATAGGGAGCCAAGATCAACAACGTTTCCGGTAGTAACCTCGTAACAACAGCTGGCATCGAAGCCCCTCTGGGCTTTCTTCTGGAAGATCCCAAGTACCTGTCCAACATTGAAGAAGGAATGGTCGACATATACAATCGGTCAACACGGAAAACCTTTGAAAGAGGTTCAATAAAAGCCACAACATCATTTCTCATTACGACGAACACAAAGCTTTCGCGTAGTGACGAAAGGTTTGCAAAATTATTTTCGCTTACCCGCACAATATACCCTTGACATATGCTTCATGTCTATAACAGGACTCTGAGCCGATGCATTGTCGTTCCATTTGAAAAGAAGCTTGGCTTTAGAAGCACAAAGCAGTTGGTTGCTCACTCCAGAATCGGAGAGAAGATGGATGGCGCATCGAAAGCGATTCCCTACTTCGTTAGTTTGGGAGAACTGTATGAGAAGTACGGTGCAAGCGAAGCTACGAAAGCGCTTCCAAAAATGAAAGAACTGCTTCCGAGTTGCGTTCAAAGAGTCTGTACGGCCTACGCCGACTTGCTGTGGTTTGCCAAAAAGGTCGTAGTTAGTCTAATTGTTCCCTTTTCTTGTTTGTTTGAATAATTTTCCGTGACAGATTGCAAACGACACGAAGGGCAAAAAAGGCGTAAAGAAAGTCAAGAAGGTCATGCGAAGCATAGCGGCGTTCGTTGACACTGCGCTTGGTGAAACAATGGAAGGACCAGTTGACGTCAAAAAGATGTTTTTTGATCTTGGCAAGTTGTTAGTGACGACGGTCAACTTGCTAAAGCTAGAGACAGCACAGGTACGTCATTTAATTAATCAACCACATGCGGAGAGGGAATGCTTGAATTGATTTGCCACTTGCAGATTGCCGGATTTGCTCGTATTGTGGCCGCGCGTTCGCGCGACATGAAAAAAGCCCTTGCCATCAATACCGTTGGGTTTTCTAACGCCATGAAAGATGCGTCGCAGATTCCATTGGCTCCAAAATTGGCCTTACCCGTTCAATTGTCCGACGCTAGCTTAAGGAGCGCTTTTGAAGTGCGGGAAGAGGCAAAAAAGCCGATTGGAAAATTTAAGCAAGCGCGCTTTATGAACGCCGAAGGCAAACTGGCTAAGGGATCCAGAGCGCATTATCCGCACCTGTTTCTGGAAAGCTTTCCCAGCAGCATGCAAGACAAACTTGAACGAGGTATAAAGTGTACTAATTAATAGAATGGAGAGAGACAAACTAATTGCAACTGGGGTTGATTGTAATTTCTAGTTATGAAAGATGGATGGAAAGCCAACGTCATTATTGATGAAAGTGATCTCCCGACTGGCGACTCGGAAGATGAAGATTGTCATTCTGTTGGAACAAGCGCTATTTCAAGCGGTTTAATTTAAAGCAAATATACCTCAATCTGTCATTGCATAAATTCCCGTTTGCTTGTATAGACGAGGACGACGATTTTCTATCAACAGAAGACGATCCTGAGATGCCGTCTGATTTTCGAAGCGATGGCGGTAAGCATATGCAGGCAGCCTGATGAAATTATCAAAAGACGCACAATTCAAATGCATCCAGAAGACGCCATTGAAGAAGGTCCGGCTCCGAAGAAGAAAAAGTTATGTAGGCCAAAAGGTAAACAAGTTCGCGAAGTGATAACTACACTGCTTGATCTCATGATGACATTTAGACTCTGAAGACACTGAAAGTAGGAACGAAGAGACTCTTCTCCAAAAGAGAGGTACGGAAATGCAGCTGCGAGAACTTGAAGGTGCTGCAATGGAACTGACGACTACAAAGTCGAAAAGTTGTACGGATCCAGTTCTGCCCAAGTTGTGAACTTGGTAATGACCAATTTTGTTATAGATACAGCCAGTCCAATGAGCGATGAATCCTTCCTGACTCCACCTCTTTTTGGCGGTGATGGTAAGCAGACGCTTCTAAACTATAGGCTCATTCATGATAATGATCAGAAGACGACGAAGACGAAGACGAATACGGATTGACTGAAAGCGGTAAGGTGTTAGAAGCCGCATTATACTACGTTCACGTTTGCATGAAGACGATGGCAACGACGAAGACGACGAAGAAGAAGCAGACGACGAAGAAGCCGACGACGAAGACGACGAAGACAATGAGGACAATGCATCTGACGTTGAAAGTAACGCCGCTAAAATTGCGTTGTATAACAACATAAATTCTTTTTATCATTAGTGATTCTTCCTTCACCCGAGAGAGAAGCTCACAAAACGATGCGTCTTCTGAAAGAGAAAAGGGACGAGGAAAATAGGAGAAAAGAGGAGGAAGAAAAACAGAGAAGAGAGGAAAACAGGCGTCTTTTGGAAAAGATCAAAGAAGACGAGCGTCGCCGACAAAAAGAAATTGAAGACGTTGCAAGGAAAAAGAAAGCTGAACGTCAAAGCAAAAAAGACAAGAAAGCCAAAAAGAAGCGGGAAGAAGAAGAGCGACGCAAACAAAAGGAAAGGGAGGATGCCAAAAAGAAGCAGGAAGAAGAAGAGCGACGCAAACAAAAGGAAAGGGAGGATGCCAAAAAGAAGCAGGAAGAAGAAGAGCGACGCAAACAAAAGGAAAGGGAGGATGCCAAAAAGAAGCAGGAAGAAGAAGAGCGACGCAAGAAAAAGGAAAGGGAGGATGCCGAAAAGAAGCAGGAAGAAGAGCGACGCAAGAAAAAGGAAAGGGAGGATGCCGAAAAGAAGCAGGAAGAAGAAGAGCGACGCAAACAAAAGGAAAGGGAGGATGCCAAGCAGGAGCAGGAAGAAGAAGAGCGACGCAAACAAAAGGAAAGGGAGGATGCCAAAAAGAAGCAGGAAGAAGAGCGACGTAAAAAGATGAAAAGGAAGAAACTGGAAGAGGGCCGACAAGATGAGAAGAAGAGTAAAAAACCAAAACGTAAGCCAGGTTTATATATACAGTAGTTGAAAGCGAGACCTAGGAATAATTGCTGAATGGTTTACTTTAGAAAATCCAACTGTGGATAAAACAAGAGAACTGGAATCGTTGAAAGACTCTCTTTCACCGTCCAGCTTGGGGCCTGTAAGGAATCGAAAGAAGACAGACAAGCTGACCTATTGAGTGCTTTGACTTCCTGAACTGTGTTGTTACCGACGATCTTATTCTCTATGTTTTAAGCTCCGTTGAGCTGTCTGTAACTTGCATGTTGCCAATGAAAACACAAGCACGCTCGCAGAAGAAAATCTCGCATTATTTTCTGCACGGATTTTTCAAAGTTTGACCTACAACGTCTGCGCAAGTGGAGCGGATATACTGCCCACACTATTTGTCATCTAAAACTTCGGCTTTAGTCTTGTACATCAAGTGGCAATAATCGCTCTGTACCGTCTGTACGTCTTGTACATCCACTGTGACTAAGAGGTCTAACGGCTCTGCCACAGTGACTACAAGGGTCTAAGAGTGGCAACGGCCTCCGTACCATCTGTACGTCTTGTACATCTACATTGACTAGTAAGGTCTAAGAGTGCTAACGGCTCTGTACCACATGTACGTCTTGTACATCCAGTGTGACTAGGACGGCCAACGGGTGGTGACGACTCTGAACCATATGTACGTCATGTACAGACTGAAGAGGTCTAGGGGTGCGTGGTAACAGCTCTGTATCCTGTGTACGTCTTGTACATCCAGTGTCACCAGGAGAACGAGGAGTGGGTACGGTCTGTACCCTCAGTACGTCTTGTACATCCAGTGTCACCAGGAGGACGAGGAGTGGGTACGGTCTGTACCCTATGTACGTCTTGTACATCCAGTATCACCAGGAGGACGAGGAGTGGTACGGTCTGTACCCTCAGTACGTCTTGTACATCCAGTGTCACCAGGAGGACGAGGAGTGGGTACGGTCTGTACCCTATGTACGTCTTGTACATCCAGTATCACCAGGAGGACGAGGAGTGGTACGGTCTGTACCCTCAGTACGTCTTGTACATCCAGTATCACCAGGAGGACAAGGAGTGGGTACAGCTCTGTATCCTGTGTACGTCTTGTACATCCAGTGTCACCAGGAGAACGAGGAGTGGTACGGTCTGTATCCTGTGTACGTCTTGTACATCCAGTGTCACCAGGAGAACGAGGAGTGGTACGGTCTGTATCCTGTGTACGTCTTGTACATCCAGTGTCACCAGGAGGACGAGGAGTGGGTACGGTCTGTACCCTATGTACGTCGTGTACATCCAGTGTCACCAGGAGGACGAGGAGTGGGTACGGTCTGTACCCTCAGTACGTCTTGTACATCCAGTATCACCAGGAGGACAAGGAGTGGGTACAGCTCTGTATCCTGTGTACGTCTTGTACATCCAGTGTCACCAGGAGAACGAGGAGTGGTACGGTCTGTATCCTGTGTACGTCTTGTACATCCAGTGTCACCAGGAGAACGAGGAGTGGTACGGTCTGTACCCTATGTACGTCGTGTACATCCAGTATCACCAGGAGGACGAGGAGTGGGTACGGTCTGTACCCTCAGTACGTCTTGTACATCCAGTATCACCAGGAGGACGAGGAGTGGGTACAGCTCTGTATCCTGTGTACGTCTTGTACATCCAGTGTCACCAGGAGAACGAGGAGTGGTACGGTCTGTACCCTCAGTACGTCTTGTACATCCAGTGTCGCCAGGAGAACGAGGAGTGGGTACGGTCTGTACCCTCAGTACGTCTTGTACATCCAGTATCACCAGGAGGACAAGGAGTGGGTACAGCTCTGTATCCTGTGTACGTCTTGTACATCCAGTGTCACCAGGAGGACGAGGAGTGGGTACGGTCTGTACCCTATGTACGTCGTGTACATCCAGTATCACCAGGAGGACGAGGAGTGGGTACGGTCTGTACCCTCAGTACGTCTTGTACATCCAGTATCACCAGGAGGACGAGGAGTGGGTACAGCTCTGTATCCTGTGTACGTCTTGTACATCCAGTGTCACCAGGAGAACGAGGAGTGGTACGGTCTGTATCCTGTGTACGTCTTGTACATCCAGTGTCACCAGGAGGACGAGGAGTGGGTACAGCTCTGTATCCTGTGTACGTCTTGTACATCCAGTATCACCAGGAGGACGAGGAGTGGGTACGGTCTGTACCCTATGTACGTCTTGTACATCCAGTATCACCAGGAGGACGAGGAGTGGGTACAGCTCTGTATCCTGTGTACGTCTTGTACATCCAGTGTCACCAGGAGAACGAGGAGTGGTACGGTCTGTACCCTCAGTACGTCGTGTACATCCAGTATCACCAGGAGGACGAGGAGTGGGTACGGTCTGTACCCTATGTACGTCGTGTACATCCAGTATCACCAGGAGGACGAGGAGTGGGTACGGTCTGTATCCTCAGTACGTCGTGTACTTCCAGTATCACCAGGAGGACGAGGAGAGGGTACAGCGCTGTACCGTCATTTGTAACGCCTTTACCTTTTGTGCCATTGCTGCGATCGAAAAGGCAGCCACTCGTTCTCATCTGTAGGCGACGCACCATGAAGAAGGAGCAAAAAATTGCTGAAAAGCAAAACCACGTGACACGTTCTGCGCGCGCAGCTAATTGAAAGTTCTCGGTATTTAGCGCAGTGTTTAACTATTGGTCTAGCGTCACTATTTTAACGCACTTTAAACAATCTAGCATTTCTGGCACGTGTCGTATAATGATTTTTTCAATTTTGTCCTCGGAGGAGAAGCTCGTTATTGTGACCCATTTGTGGTTCGTTTGGAAGAGAGTCCGTTAGTCGAAAAATAGGCGTCGATGCTGGGTCCGAGCACGAAATAAATGCCGACGTGCGCACGGTGCGTATCACTGCCTCGTTCGTCAGCTTTGCGTGTCTGACAAGCAAGGCTTTTCTTCTTACTTACGAATGACTCCGACAACGTTTGAAAGTCTTCTCCGGGCACGAGGAAAGGAAATTGCTGGCGGCTTGCAAATGCAACGATTTGCCGCCAGTTCCAAATGGCTGTGGCGGTGGAAACGACGATTCCACTTGGGATATCGATCAGGAACGAACTCATCCCAGTTTTTCCCGGCCGATTTCGCGGAGAAACTTGCAGCATTTCGCCGGTAAGATTTGCCTTTTCGTACATGGCGGGGGATTCTAATTTTTGTCTCAGTTCCGTTTTTGCTGCAAGGATCAAGCATTCCATTATCCCCGATAAAATTGTCAATATGGATCAGACAATGGTTCGGTTTGACATGCCCTGCAGGAGGACAAACGAGTTGAAAGGAAACAAGACTGTTCGAATAAAAACTTCTCGCGCGGAAAAGAAGGGGTTCACTGTTTCTCTTGCTGAAGGGGACAAACTTCCGGCATTTCTGATCTTCAAAGAACGCAGCGGCCAACTTGGGCAACGAGTGAGGAGAAATTTGATTTATCCCGGTAATGTTTGCGTGTTTGCATCTACCAATGGCTGGATGACCCGTGAACTGTTCAACACTTGGTTGAGAACGGTATACAAAAGACATCAACAACGAAAGTTGCTGATTTTAGATGAATATCGCCCTCATAAGGCAGACGACAGTCGAAAAATTGCGTCAGAAGAATGCAACTCGGAGATCGTTCTAATTCCGGGTGGGTGCATGGGAAATCAGCAGCCATACCGCACCCAAATTTCTCATTTCCACTAAGAACATGACTATCCCCATCATCGATCGCTTCCAGCACTGGGATTCCACCTTCCGTCTTGCCGAGAATGAATTGTGCATAACACTTTTGATTGACTCTCTTACCCCAAGCGGACAACAAGTCGATTTACTTGGTCGACGAAGGCAAAGGATATCTGTCAATCACTCTTTACTGTACTGTACCGCAGACTGTACCACAGGTGAATAGATACACAGTGCCATTTGTTTGCGTACTACCTCTCTACTTTTTTAGCTGCAGTCTCAGTTTCTAGCGCCATTTCAGATGAACGTCACAACAACGTTGCTCTTTGTGGCGAAAACGTTATAGAAGTGGATGGTCTATATTCAATCAGCGAATTGAAGCAATGTGGTCGCAAATAAGAAGAACCTTTGCTAATTGGTGGATGGAAATGCTGAATATACTAAGTTTTCCTCCATTACATGACGTATTCATGTTAAACTATACCTTATGCAGGAAGTACGTGTTTAAAGTTAAAAATTGATTTCAATGGATCGTTTCGTTAACAACTGACACTCGCCATATGTCCTTGTTGAGAAAAATAGTTTCAAGCTGGTTCTATTGCAAAACCACCATACTCTGGAATATACTTAGGCTGTTGTTTATGTTGAAACATAAATTCTATGGGCTTCGCTTAATCAAGGTCTTTAGTCTGCGTGTTGCCTTCAGGTACTAAACGCAGGGTACAGCCACAAATATTCGATTCTAGGTTTGCCTTAAAATCCGTGGTACAGCACAAAGTCTTCATTTCGTATTCAAAAAGACAGTCTAAAACTTGAATAATTGAATAACGAATTGCACAGTTGGAGAGCATCAAGAGAGTAAAACTGTGTGCTCAGCACGTTTAAATCTACGTAATCGCTCACTCGCTCTTGCATAATAAAACTAGGTAATTTTTTCTAAGATCAAATTGCGGCGTCTAAGCATCTTGATATTGTCTCTGATGTAGGGACATCCAAATCATAAAATGAAATAAGACTGGTCGAGCACTAATTTTTAGCTGTTAGAGTAGTAAGGTCACCTTTCCACATGTCTATGTACTTCAAGACGGACAGAAACTCATTGGCCGAAACTTCGAGTTTCAGCAAGATAATGCTCCCTTGCACACCGCGTTAGCTACGCGGTGATGGTTTAAACAGAAAAACATTAAAGTCATGAGATAGCCTGCCCAAAGTCTGAATCTCAATCCAATTGAACATCTGTGGTACATCATAAAGCGTCAAAAAAGTGTAGTTACTGATAAAAAAATTGACTTCTTTAAAGATCTTCACACATCGTTCAAGTGTATTATCAAACTTTGGAGAGATGAATCAAACGGAAGTTTGAAATCTCTACCAGGTAAAAGCAGTATCTTTCGACTAATTCTAAGCATATCATGAAATACTTCTACTTTTTTTTCAGTAAAAACATTTAAGTGACTCTTGAATTGCTCTTTCCAAAGTGGAATCACAGTCTCACAATAGATTAGATCGCTGATCACCGAGATGGTCGATTAGTCATAATGATGCCGCTTCTGAGTAAGAAACATAAACGCTAATTGTATCATAGAATTTTTCAACAGGTGGTAGTCGCCTCCTCTCATCACCGTCGAATAGAAAAAGAAAATTAGAGGCAGCAAGTCGTCGAGAAGATGCTTGAGCAAGGCAAAGTCGGCATCCTTACAGAATTTAAACGTTTTCATCACGCCTTTTCTCACCAGAAGCCAGCCCCCCAGCGTCGAAGACAGTGGCGTAGCCAGGATTAAGGAGAGGTGGATGCTGATGTTCGCGCGCAAAGCGCGCAAAAAATTGTGGACCACGCCCCTTTTCTATTTAAGGCCTCTAACAAAAAACAGTGCGTAGGCCCAAAGTAACACAGCAGAGATAAAAACTTCGGATTGTGTACAAAGCTTTCTGTAACGAGTACATATATAGGCATATTACATAGCATAGCTGGCACATAACATTTGAGTTTAATTACTCTCTATTCCAGCTGACTTCGTACTCGGAAGTAGTAACGCTCATCGAGGGAACGCAGTAAATGAGCACGTTGGGTTTGTCTTCGCTCTAAACACGCAAACCCAACTGCGAGCTGATAACGTGTCACTTGATCATGCACCCGAGGGGGCCATGCAGGGAAGGGTAACTCTTTGCCACCTTTACTCGACAGGTGAATCGCTCTTTTGATATATACATGTAAACAGAACACCTAAAATCTGTGGTGCAAAGGCATAGCCACTAGGTTCCCTATTCCGATTTTTACAGAAAATACATATTTCCGGGCAGATTAAAGTGTGGCTGGCAATGTGATTCCCATAATCATAAATGCACTGGCTGTAGGCACTAACAGAGATCGGACAACACCGTGCTAAGGGTGTTCGGGGATGACTGCATTCTTTCGTGCATGTAGCGAGGTCCGGCTGTAAAACTTGAAGGCAATACAACTAATTGGCCAACATTTTGAACATTGCCGTCGTTTCTAACAGCGTCTCTCAAATGAATGTAATCTTCTGCTCTCAGAGTTTTTTGATTGTAGCGAAAGAAGGAAAGTCGCTCGGATTCAACTTTTGCGTACATGTCGACTAAATACCGGTGTGATAATGGTGTGATAATTCCTTTCCGCGTAGGAGAGTATGGATTTTCCCCGATCGCTGCATAATTCGGTAAGCGTAGTATTGTCTTGGAGATATTTTATGTTCTGGTCGTTCTTCGCTTGTGGCGGGATTAATTAGCCACATAGTCAGGTGGTATCCTTCTTCACCGCGCGGAAAGAGTAGGGGATACTGCCAAGAATCGCAGTACATATGAGTTTGACATACACGTTGAAGGGAATTACTTCTTGAGTGAAGAACGACATCTCTCTGTCCCGCATCTTCGTTGACTATAAGCCCGGCAACTTCGCTGGCAGTGGGAGCGTTGTAGCGGCGTCTGTGTTCTCCTATGGGTGTTTTGTCAGCACGTATTACAATTCGATAATTCTCGTCTAGGACAGATCGTTCTCGTGCTGTTTTGAAATTCGCGACTTGAGGATTGAAAATGTGGAGCATGTTCTGCAACTGTAAGAGCAAGCTATTGCGAATGTGCTGTCGCTCTGTTGGAAAGAATTCCATTCTTCTCTGTGCCTGTTGGGTGCCGTTTTCTATAAAATAGATTTGCAGAAAAGCAGGCAGCTGCCAAGGAATTTCTCTTAGAGATCCTATTGAATGGTAAACTTGTCCTTGAATTTTGAACGTGGGCATGAAGCCTCTTTCGAACACCCTATTCTTAACTCCGAAAGATGTCATTTGAAAGCAGGAATTGTATAGTCTTATGTGATTTCTGAAATGTGCAGCGTCTGCTTCAGGGGAAGATAAGAGACGCTTGAGAGGCTTGGGTGGATCTGGGAGAGCATTGAGTGAAACCTTTCCTAGAGAGCAGCACATAGACGCGCATTCTCCTTTCCATTTCAGCGCAGAACAATGTGGGCAGACAGAGGTCATCTGTCCAATGTTTTCAAAACTGTGGTCGTGTCTCGGGTTGTAGTATGCTGTAGAGAGCTCTTCGAATTTATGTCGAAATCTTCTCTCTTAGAGTCTTACTATGAAGAAGATAACTGTCAGAAATTACCGGTAATTTTTCTTTACAAAAATCGTTAAATGAAACAGCTAAGAGGGCAACTGCGCTCCTACGTGGAACGCGAGATAGTGGGATATCACCCTAACTACGACGCATGCGTATTTGAAAGTCCGCCCTGCTGCGCGAGAGAGCAGAGCGGACAAACACATGCGCTCGGGTTTGTCCGCCCTGCCAGGGTCGTTATGGATTCCTCAGTGGCTTTCCCGTATAAAAACACGATTTTCTTGCTGCGGCTTGCGGTTCGTCTTATTTAAGCCGTTTTCTCACCAACTCTTTTTTAGGGTATGCCTCGTAAGAAGTCTTTGACGTGTCGCACCAAGCACAGAGAGCCTCTCGAGATAGAAAGCGATCCGAATCCTCCTCCGGATCCAACGATGGAGTCAGCATCTCGTGAGAAATCTCCAGACACCGAAAAACCAACTATGAACAAACATTCACCAAGTGAGCCTAATCATTTACTTTATTGCAAATAAGAATAATTAATAATTTTTTCCTAACCCCGCCTTCTTCAAGTTGGTTTATACGCAGCGAAAGCGAAGAGAAGATATGTGCGTCCAATATTATTCGTCCTCATAGAATCGACAGCGAGAAAATTTAGCGAAATATACTCGAAATTCCATTTTCGCGGTTTTGCGTTCTCCGCCGCTTACGCCAACAGTTCGCCTCTGTGCCAAAAGCGATCGAAGGCAGTCTTTCTCGCTTTCATTGGCAGCATTTGCGAGGATGTCTGCATCAAAGTAATCATAGCGCCAAATATGCTACATAACGTGGAATGAATTTACCGCCACTCCAAACTGTCCACAGAATAGCCTTCAGGAATCATTTTCATACGAATCTCTCGTACCGCTGTTAGCCAAAGTCGTCCTTTGTTTAGTTCGCGTCGAATGTAGCGCAGAATGTCCTGTGTGACGTTGTCATTTTTTGTCACGGCTACCGGATTCTCCTCATTTCCTATAAACAAGCCAGATATGGCCTGCACCATTTCAATACCATTGAGAAACGTACGTGATGGCATTAACATGTTCTGCATTGTAGTCAAACTCCAACTGCTGACTTTCTTGCGAACATCTGGCCGAATTTGAAAAATATGGACAGGCCGTGATTCACCTCGTGAACGGAGAGAATTAAATTCTCCGTCCGTAACGAAGCCTATTGGAAATAAAAGTCTATTTTATACATTTCCGATGTACATTACCTCTAACTTTCATATTTCCTTCCACCATAGCACGCTTAATTCCGTTGGTTAGATCTCTAACTGTAGCATCGGTCATTCCTCTACAAGGAACTAGTTGGACCGGCGTAGCATAAGGCTTCTTGCTTCGTTCCTCTGGACTTATCATAAACACCATTGCGTGCGTCGCTGGAACTCTGACGAGACGTGTTATTCCTTCAAGAAGTGCCGGACCCTCCTCACGAATCTACGCAGTATTAACTCTGCTGCATGGTACATTTTAACAAAATTTTCACGGTCACCGTTGCGATAGTAGAAATATATCACGGAAGTCTTCTTCGTTGGATGCTTGTATTATCAACAGACTACTTTTGATTTTCTCGTTGTCGTCGATTGCCGTTTTCAAATCATGAATTTCCCAGAGAAGAGGCAGACGTTCTTTGTCGCTGGAGCTCTTGCTTTTGCGCAGGGACTTCTGTTTGTCTTCAAGTTCTAAAAAAATGATGGAAATAATTAATGGCTAATTGAACGGAACTATTCTTGACTCTTTTGAAGACGTTGTTTGTATGCGCTCAGTTTTGATAGAATGTAGCCAGCATCGCCAGTCAATGCTTCATGACTGTCCTCCTTTCCAAGATTTACCATCTTCTTTTTCAATGTCGTGTATATTTCCTTCTCCGCCTCCAAACTCCTGTCGTTCAAGTCAACATCACCCGACCATTCTCCCTTTACAGATTCCTGCACGCCAGCCAGTATGTCGCAGGCGTCGGCTTTCATCCAATAGTGGGAATCTGGGAGCGATTTCTGCGCGTCATCAAGTGCTGCCGTCTTCAAAAATAAGTCGCTAATTATAGAGTAAGTTTATGTGACGCTGCATGCCCTACCTGTACTGCAGACGACTTGTTATATTTGCCTTCAGAGAAGTCACGGTAAATTTTGCTGAGAGAAGGCGCTGCAACGTTTATCTTAGCTTGCAGAACAGTGGTTAATCCATTCGAATAATGGCGTTGGTACGATCAAGTAGTCATGCATACTCGACACGACGTCATCAGTAGGGGAGGTATAGATGACCACCCAGGACCTCGATGAAGATTGAACCACCTATTGCCGAAGCTATGGTACATGGTATCTGCCCAAGACAGGTAGTCTGGTGGACACTGAGGAATCTTAAATTTAGACAACATAATTATCTCAAATTTGAAACTCTATGCAAGAACAAACCGTGTTGCGGTGCGAGGAATTGAAAAAGAGTATCTGATATTCTATCAGACCCGTTGGATGCGATCTAATGGCAATCTTGCTTCATTTCCTTGACTGGTCTTAACGCCAATGCAGCGTGCCAGTCCTGCAATCATGTTAGATCGTCCTAAACACGGGCATGTACTTTGAAGAAAGTAATAAGTGATAGCATTTACCTGCGTTCTGAAGGTTTTTCGTTCCGTTCAATGAGTCCTCGATGAAGCCACTACACTCTTGGTGGATTCCCTTATCCTGGCACAGCAAAGAAAATGCCCTATTCATAAATTGTATCTGCCAATTGCAACCCTTTGCTAATGCTTTGCAGGAAAAGATACTCTTACTAAACCTTTTCTCGTGACGACAAAGTGCCAAAGAGGAAATCGATGTCAGCAATGACACTGTCTGTTTGAACACCCGTCAAAATTTCTTGCCTCTCCGTTTGCGTTGCACGTGAATGATTTTCGACAACCGCCGTCTCCAAAAAGAGGTAAGCTTCCATTGCGCTGTTATGGCGAAATCTATATTTTTTCATGATTCGAGCTCGACACGATGCAGCTGGTCGCATAATTATGGTATGACGATAGTATGACCCATTGATGTTCTTGCTATACCTGTACGAGGAAATCCCGTCTCCGTTGTCAATTTTGCAGCAGCGTCGATCCAAACCGCCAATACGCCCGCGTCTCGCGGCCACCGCTCGTTTTCGCTCGAAATTATTTTAAGCAAGGCCATGTCCTCTTCTTCCGACCAGCGTGCTCTTAATGGCTCGAAAAGTGATTTTCGCGCTCGTGGACTCGCAGCTGGTGCCGCCGGTTCATGCTGATCGGCTCTAGCGGACTTCGACGTGGGGGTATGGCCCGTTGGAGACCACAGAGGCAAAGATCTCTTCAAGGAATCGCCGGCTTTCGAGCTGTCCATTCTAATGACGATTTTATTCAATGAACGACAAATTGGACTAAAAGTTCCATGCAGCTAAAGAAAAGTAAATCATTATAAAAAACATTTAGCCTACATGTTGAACGAAAATCCGTCCTTCGAAGGAAGAACGGATGTAGTGAAGGGCACTCCGGGACATTTATGTTTTAATTAGTTAAGTGGAGGCGGCCGATGATTGGATGCGTATGCGTGCTAATAGGGGAGTCTGTGCGTGTGCGAGTAGTCGAGAGTCTGTAGTCCAGTCGAGTGTGTGCGAGCAGTGAAGTTCAATAAAAACGTTAACGAACTCGTGAGCGAGCGGAGCGACCGAAGCGAATCAGCGAGCGAGCGACGACGATCGAGAACCGAAGAGGCGACGACGTTACATTGGTGACAGGACTCGGATCCAAACCGTACGACTCCGAAGAGACTGGTGAAGACGAAGCGAAATGAACGGCGACGGACAGAACGCGCAACCGAACGGGCAACCGAATGCGCCTGCGAACAACGCTGACGGCGGAGGACAGAACGCGCAACCGAATGCGCCAGCGAACAACGCTGACGGCGGAGGGCAGAACGTTGCAGCGAACGCGCCAAATGCGGCGGCGAACGTGCCAAATGCGGCGGTTGCGGACGGAGGTCAATGTGATACAGCGACAGGCGGCGACGCCTGACAAATTCTCGGACGGCGACTTCCAACGATGGATCAGACAATTCGAAGCGTGCAGCGACGCAAACGTTTGGGACGACGCCACGCGACGTCGAATGCTTCCGACGTTTCTAAAGGGTCGCGCGTGGGCGATCTTCGAGCGCGTGCAGCGAGGCGGTGCGGCGACTTACCAGCAGCTAAGGGACGCTCTCAGTCGTTCCTTCGTGCCGGACACGCGAGAGCAGCGACGATTGGCGAGTCGGCAGCTAGGCGAGCGAACGTGGAAGACGCACGAGTCAATCGAGCAGTACGCGCGCGAAATCAAGCGACTGTTGGACAAAGCGCTTCCGAATCTGGACGACGCGACAAGGGAAGATCAGTTGATACAGAAATTCGTCGCCGGACTACCTGGAGAAATCAGTTTCGAGCTGGAGGTGAACCCCGTCGACACGTTCGACCAGACAATTACGCGCGCGGCGGAGCTGATGCTGTTTGCGAAAGACGTTCTGGCGACCCGACTTTTGCCGCTCCGTATCGAGGAGGACACCGATCGAGAGAGCGAAGTGCGCCGCGCATAAGCGCCGTTGCGTCGGCGCAGGATCCACAAGTTGCGGCGCTTGAAGAAAGGATGAAAAGAATCGAAACGATGCTAGGACAACTTTGCGGAATGCCGAAAGGCGATTCGCGCGAAAACGAGCTCGAGGCGCGTCGGCGAAGTGAGACTCGCTCCTGTTATAATTGCGGCAAGGATGGTCACCTGGCGAGGGAATGCAGCGAAGGAACGACGCGAAAGTGTTTTCAATGCAACGAAACGGGTCACATCGCTCGCCAATGCCCACGTCGTGACGTCGAGCGAAGGGGAGGAGCATCGGAACGAGCGGCGATATCGTGCATTCGGGAAGAGGTGGACGTGCCAGCGAACGACGAACGACGAGACGACGCCCGCGAGGAGAATTCCGAAGCGAACGCCGACAGCGACGAGGGGCACGAGGAGGTTCAAGCGGAGAACGCTGACGCGGAGAGCCAGAAAGAACAACCCAACGTCGCCGACGCAACGGAAGGAGAAAAGGCGAACAAGGAGATCGACGAGGATGTGGAGTTGGACTAAGCAATTGCTTTTAATTACGCTGTGGGGTTAGCCCCTATATTGCACGCAGCTGCCGTAAACCGCTTCGACTCTTCTTCGATTCCTCTTGCACGCACTCTAACATCTTTTCATCAAACGAAGGAATATATGTACAGTCCGTTCACGTTCACTTGGCCGATTGAAAATCGGCCATATCTTCGTCGTAGAACGTCTGATTAGGACGGTTTTTAACTTGGTTTTAACGCGCTTGAGCTTCCAATTACAATGGAATTGACTTCGACGTTGTGCATGACTGAAGAGGCGTGTCAGCGAATACGTCATGATCTCGTGACGTCCTAATCAAGTTATCTAATTAGGCAGCACTTCTTAGAATGTACTCACAGCTCTCCTATCGTCTTCGTCCATAACTTCACTATCTGTTTCGCTGTCATCCATTGAGCTCTCTTTGCTACTGCTGTCATCTTTTTCTCCGAGATCAATGAGAACTTGTTCAACGGCGTCCTCTTGCAGACCGTCGTTTCTCCAATACCGTTGCTCATTTTTCTCGGCTTTCCGGCAACAGTTCGACCAAATTTCGGGAGTAACGTTATTAAAAGCGAGCGCAACAAGCTCCTTCAAGTCGGTAAGCCTGAAGGTCGCGTTATGCTTCTTAATTCAAGTAGTTTTTTACGCTCGCCCAGACAAGTTTTATCGGATTTAATTAACAGTGCGCAATAGGTGACCTTAAAACGCTGTGGCCCGCAGTCTTTGCAATGCCATCGACACCATACTTTTTTTGAAAAGATGTTTCTTTATCTTTTTAAAACATTTTTTTTTTTAGATCTCCGTTGTTTCAAGGAATTTCATGCTTGGTTAGCCACTCTCTCATGAACGTTTTCGTGAAAGATTTCACCGGAACTTTTTCAACCACCACGTTGTAATATGGGGCGTTATCGAGAACAATTACTGATCGTGGTGGCAAATTTGGAACAAGCTTTTTTTTGAACTACTCAGCAAAGTGAGTGCTGTTCATTTCATCGTGATAATCAGATGTGTTGGTTTTGGAAATGAATACCAAATCTGCATTAGGAATCCAACCACTAGAGCAACCTAAAAGTACAGATACTTAAATTGTACGTAAGATACTTCTCAAATCAGAGACTTTTGCGCGGTTCAATCGAGACGAGATGACAATTCAATTACGAATACACTGTACCGATTGTTGTTACGGACTCGGGTTTGACGCGGTGAAAAGATATTTGCGCGGCCGACTTGGAGCTGTGTGCGATAAACAGCTTCACAAACTTGTAGCAGTTGGATAGCTGCGAGATCAGTGAACGCGATAAAACAACCGTAACCATCGTAAGTTTTTTCTTGAGCAGTTTGCAGCAAGTATTTAAAAAGCAACAATTGCTTAGGAACAGACATCTAATTCTCTACGTCGAATCAGTCAGAGTGAAATTGAGCACGGAGTTTACTGATTTCCTCGGCAACGGCTGCAGTACAAAACAAACGAGAAGCAGCAATGTTGTAACAATCGAAGTTTTTCTAAAGAGGACGAGTATTACAGTACCAAACCAATTTTTATTTGTACGTATAGGCTGTTTCTTTGTGCAAAAAATCGACAATGTTGAACAAGGAAACTAAATTCTCTTCAGCATTAAGCCGCATCTTTGTATTCTCAGTCTAATTAAAATCAGCTCTACTGCTGGATTCTACACATTCGAAGAACATTACGTAGCAGCAACCACGTAGTCATTGCGCCTTCAGAGCATACAAGCATACAGATCGTCGTCAATTGGAAAAACTACCGATTCCGACGGCTCTTTGGTAAGTCGACCGCTGCTTTCATTCCACGTCACCGTGTTTCCTCGTTCTTTGAACTGAGCGAAGACGGACGTCATTTTTTCCTCAGGAATCGACGTGCCTTGGCATTCGACTTCTAATTCGATGTCCCATACTCGAATCGAAAACGCCAGCTTTGATATGCTTTGGGATTGTTTGAGTACGGGGTCCCGCGAAGAAATGTAAAGAGAAGCTCTTGGAGAAATAATGCGTCTAGACAAGAAATCGCCAATCGCGTACTCGTCAATAAGAGGACTGAGAATGGCGGCTACGTCTGCTTCAACGTAGCCCAGTTCGGCTCCACCGTACAGACCAACGATTGCATTTCGGTCGTGCGCATTAGTGGGTCGACGACTGAAAATAAGTGCATCGTCTGACTCCGCGGAACGGTATCCGTTTCGAAAGCGGACGCCGCGAAGCTGGCAATTCACGAAAAAGGAAGAGAAAGCCATCGAGACTGCGCTGTAGAGAAATAAGGCACGTCACACGTCACGTGCCAAAGCAGTTTACATAAAAAATTTTGCATTTAGAAAATAAGGGCGCTAATTAGATGCCAATCTGAACAAGACGACAATCACGACTTCCTCACGTTCTCTTCCAAAGATGTCACTAATTGACACCAAAGCAGAAGAACTATAAGAAATCCTAAAATGATTGATTTGCGCAGATTCTTTGATAACAAAGTGAAAGATCGACTTTTTACATTGACAATTTCGCTGGTAAAGAGGTCATAAAAGTGTGCTAAAAGCAGCTCTTCTCAAAAACGCCTCACCAAAGACGTATGAGAAAAAAGACGTTTTAAGAAAATTCCGAAAAAATAAATAGTCTGACTATGAATTATGAAACGTCTGATGGTAGAAATGCGTATTATACCAATGCATCGTCAGAAGAAACGGTTTAGGAACACGTAAAGGTTCTAAAATTTGAACTGCGCGCTTTCGAAAAGAACTAACGCGCGCGGGCGTTTATGCTGACGGGCACTGTAACATAGCTAAAGACACGATACGCAGTGCTATTGAACGTGCGAAACCGCTGGGAAAGCGGCAATTTGCCACGTTAAGAAGCTGATCTTGGAAACAGGCTTGTTTTAGCAGACGAGGTGTTCCGGACTTAACTGTTGACGTATGCGCATGCCTGAACAGGCTCCTCCTATCTAATATGGTCTATTGCCCTGCCGCGAACGCAGTATGCGGAATCCGTGGAAAACATGGACACTACGCCCGCGTCTGTCGTAGCGCGCTCGTGCGACGCGACAATCCTAAATCACGTGTGCTCAACTAAGTTGCTAAATCAGACGATGCGCCTGTGTTTCTCAGTCGGAACAAACCGATGCTCGTTTGAGAAGAAAACGCCCTCCCAGTCCATAGGTGGCGAAACAGGCGGGGGGGCTAGGAGGGCTAAAGCCCCCCAAGCAGAGCCTCCCCTTCTTTGAAGTAAGACTCTTAAAAGAGATGAAATTCAAAAGCGCAAGCTAGAGCTCCAATGGCTGTCCTTCAGCGGTTGACAAAGGAATGCATTTCTGATGCACTGGATACGCGAAATGAACTTTTTCGTCGTCGTCAAGCATCCAGCTTCAAGTCAGTTTCAGAATGCGATCGAGTTGGCCGAACGGTCTTTTTCTAGCCGCGTACAGCAACAAAAAAAGAGGTTTTCTTTCATAGAGTCACGCGTCGATGAATTGAATTTGAGGTACAAGAAGGGTGACCAGTCAGAAGATAATTCTTTTCTCTTTTGCTTATATAACGGCGCGTGGCACACAGTCAACATGACAACAGACACGACAAATTTCGCTGTTACAGTCGACGCAGTTTCTCACCGAACTACATTCGAAATAGACGTGCTCGCCTATTTGTCCAACATTCTGGAAAACTTTTATCTCGGTGGCATGGAACATGAGGGCGCTTCACCAACGATGGACAAAGAGGTTCTTAGATATGGCGTTAACGTAACAAGTTATGGGGGGTGTTTGGCTAATTTGGAGATCAATGAGCAACTGGTTGACGTTGAGGAGTCCCAGCTTGAACGTCAGTTTTGCCGGATGTCCATATTTTACTTGGAACGGTCCAACGTGTCAAGACCAAATTGTTTAAGTTAGGATTAGGAAAAAAGTTAAAGAAAAGCTAACAGACTATAGCGGAGTTAAAGCTTTCTCAGGTTGGTCAACTCCCACGCTGGTATTGTTTTGTATACACATGCAATATACCGTAGACTCTGGTTTACAGGCGCATGCGCTTGTAGGACTGAGAATGGGGCTGCATGCGCGTGTATTGTAATACCGTAAACGAGTAAACGCCCATGGGCGTTTGTACAACTTTTGTCCAGAAGATAGGGGTAGGCGCTTACTATAAACTCTTCACGTAGTAAACGCCCATGTATTAAAATGTTTTATTCAGGGACCCGTTGAGGCCGCGATAGGGGTAGTCAGGGGGCGTGGCCACCGTATCCAGGAAAAGGCGTTTCTTTCCTCATTAGAAACAACTACTCCGGGCGTGGCTTGACGTAGAATGACGCATAGGCATAGCACTTTAGTTCTGGCATTCGAACGGTTTCGAAGGTCGTTCGAGAGCGTTCGTACCCCAACCGCTAACAATCGAGGGACATCGAGCGACTTCGAACCGTTTCCTTCCTTTTAGAAGTAGAACTGGGCTGAACTGGGCGAACGATCGCGATCGACACTTTCGTCCGCACAAAACAACGATCGCTTTTTTCGATAAGTTACTTCGTTCGAAAAATAGAGCGAGTTTTCGGCCGAAGTACGGGTTCTAAGCGCCATTTCATTCACGTTTCGGCCTTTTTCTGACAGCCAACGAGATCAATCGAAAAAAGCCGTCGTAGTTGTGTGCGGAAGAAGGTGTCGATCGCGATCGTTCGCCCAGTTCAGCCCAGTTCTACTCCTGAAAGGAAGGAAACGGTTCGAAGTCGCTCGATGTCCCTCGATTGTTAGCGTTCGGGGTACGAACGCTCTCGAACGACTCGAACCGTTTGAATGCCAGAACTAAAGTGCTATGCCTATGCGTCATTTTACGTCAAGCGACGCCCGGAGTTGTTGTTTCTAATCAGAAAAGAAACGCCTTTTCCTGGATACGGTGGCCACGCCCTTGACTACCCCTATCGCGGCCTTAATGCGCAAAATGAAAGGTACAGTTTCGGCGCTAGTCTTCTAAGTCACTAAAAACACCTATTTCCTTAACATCACTTTCAGGATTAGAAACATCACTTTCAGAATTGGAACTAGAGTCTGGTTCCGTGGCTTCTTCATCCGGATTATCTTCATCATTTTCTTCAATGACAAGAACGTCGTCGACGTATTCATCTTAACTGCCGTCTAACGCGTTGGAAATTCCGCAAACAAGAAATGATTTGACAATGATTCCATCAGATATTTGTCTCCACGAAGCCGAGACCCAATTAATGACGTTTTGCCTTGAAGGCTGTTTAAAGTTGCCATGAAGTTTTTTCACCTCCACTGCTTTTCATCCAGGAGCTCCACGAGTCTCGAATATGTTTTTTGAAAGGCATATTGAGGCTACGATCCATTGGCTGGACAATTGAAGTACAGCCTCCTGGAATTAAGATTACATCGGAATTGCATTCTTTGATCATGATCTGCCGGCTCTCTTTCGATTGGTGTGGACGGTACTCGTCAAGAATAAGTAAACGACATTCTGGTTTCTTTCCATACGTTGTCCTAAGCCACGTATGAAACATTTCGTTTGTCATGCAACCATTCTTGCTTGCATGGACACGAACAGTATCCGGAATTCTAAACGATTTCCTTATTCTGTCACCTAGCTTGCTGTTTCTCTCTTTGAAAAATTAATTAAAAAAGCTAAAAATTTTTACCAACTTGCTGTCGCTGCTAAGGCGACTGTAAAACCTTTCTTTTAGGCTTTGGTCGTCTTGATTCGGATTGTTTTCTGACCTCGTAAGGCATTGGTTCGTATGGACGGCATGTCAAACCTCACAATAGTTTTGTCCATGTTAGCAATTCGATCGGAGCTAACGCCCTAAGTTTTTCTATGAAAGATCACTGACCTAAAGAAATTAGTTATAATAAAGCGACAGTCAATGAAATAGAAATTCGTCTTCACCGGCGAAAAGCGTGCAGTTTTTCTTCGTAATCAGTGGAGACAAACTAAGAAGTATTGGTCCCAACTCTTAGGCCTACGCCAACTCGTTTCTTCCAACGAGATAGCCATTGTGGACTCGCAGCAAAATGAGACAATCCCAAACCTCCGGCAACTTTTTTAGCAAATGCTCGAAGATCTTTGTTGGAAACGAAAAAACATTCTCAACGCTGATTCTCTAGGTACGAGAAAACTCTGCTATCAAGATGCTGTGACGCTACAGCGGCCCTGGAATTGAGGTGCCGTGGTTCAACTTCATGAGATCCTCGTATTTTGAATTCCACTCACGAATTCGCTTCGGATCGACTTCGAACTCTCTTGCTGTCTTCGAAAACAAAAACAAAAACAAATCTTATACGCGTACTCTTTGAAAAAAAACTATGCTAAAAATGCGAGCAGCGTATAAAATTAATTGTTTGAAAACAATGACATAAGCTATAGCGCGAGTGGTCGTGTTTGGTTCTGCGGATAGCCACGCTTTATTTAATATAGGTGCGGCATTTGAATTGTTTTTTGACTTTTTACCTTGAGACCTTTTTCACTAGCCGGAAAAAACTTTCAAATAAAATTGCCGATAATTACATGTCAAAAGAAGGGCTTTAGCTTTTTCTCATAGTATTTTACAAAGCATTTTGCTTCTAGTCACTGGAAATGACTTGTTGCTGCATCCGTGAAATCAACCTGGTGAAGATTTTCGTCTGCAGTACAAGCCCAATGACACACCATCTGGAGAATGGGAAGTCAGCGGGCTTACAACGCCCAACTTTGTCGCCATGGCCAAGAACGAATTGTGCATACAGTATCACTTTGTTAAATCTCTTACGCCAGAAGCAGATAACAAGTCTATTACCTTGGTCGACCAACTGTACGATCATACATCACCAGAGAAGGAAAACCCGTCTGTAGGCGGCAAACGCCGCGTCCGGGAAGGACTGGAGCGCCGAAGTACATTGCGGTACATCGAATAAGGCACGCACCAGCGCGCGAGCTACGGCCGGTGGGCCCCTGGGGCGACAGGTCACAGGCGTCCAGTGACACGAGGTCAGCGCCCATATCTCTTATGATGCGGCAGTTTCTCCATATATTTTACTAAGATCATCTATCCGAATTCAAACAGGAATGCCGCCTCAAATTGAAGGTTGAAACCGAAAGGTCAAATGACTCTCTTACAGTTCACTTGATTTGTCAACACGAAGACGGAAAAAAGAGAGGTTGTATTTCACCCAAAGGTCAAGAAAGATATCGCCACATCGTCCTTTCTAATAGAGAGAATACAATTAAACACATCACCAAAATTCACAGATCTTATGATTTGTTGCAATATTTGCTTCTTTTTCCAAGACAGAAGGATCCGAAATCAGATCAAATCACCGAGAAAAAATATTTGTGCTTCAGTTTTACGCATTTGAATCATGCAGCGCGACGGCAACTATCACATTATTGTTTGCAGGCGAAGTGTCTCATTGTGACGTAGGCGATAGCAGCTCATTCGAAGTATAGCACCAGCGTGCTGGAGAACGCAACTCGAAAGCGACTCAGTTGAGAATGTTGATATCTTCTACACGCTGAGTCCGTCCAGACTTCCATTCGACGTTCGATCCGACGGCGAGAATCGTCGCCACGTGTTGCGTTCATCTCTCGACCAAGGACTACCAGTGAACCGACTGGAGTAGAGGAGATGGAGACTTCAACAGGAGAAACTGCATTATCTAGTCTCGAAAGTGAAAACGACAAAGGTGAGGGGAGAATCGCACTATAGCCGTACTTACTATATCATTCACTCTATTGTAGACGCAGTAATTGTCAATTCAGCGTACTGACAAGATGCACGTCACACTTAGCGTAGCTCATGTTTCTTCGCGCTTCAGTCTCCCTTTCACCTGTAGAAGATGAGCTGCGAGCACATACAAAGCTCTCATTGCCTTAGCTATAGTTTGGAAAGAATTGATAAAAGTGTAAGACTCCTTCCGCAGAGAGAAAGAACGCTAGATTACGAGAACGCTCAAAACTAATTCTGTCATACGCCTGCCAATAGGCGTACGCTTTAGTTTTAACCGTCAATTGGATGTGATTTCATGAACTGGGGTCTTTCAGGCTACTGAATGGAAGAATATCTGTTCTTTTCGAATTACAGAAGAATGAAGATGCTGAGAAAACGGCTCATAAACTTCACGATCGTCGTTCACCCGGCTCTTTCTCTCTAGTCGTCGCTCGGAATTTTTTCCATTCTTAGGCACCACCTAAACAACAGACAAATGAAATGGCGTCGATTTTCTGGAGAAGAGTTTGCCGAGTACGGCAACCGTGAAATAGAAAATCTCTTCACTCATTTTATCCCTCTTACGCAGACGAATCTTTTGAGGAAAGCCTTGAAGAATGGTCAAGCTACAAGGAGCGTCTAGCTATAAAAAGGAAAGAATCGGCGTCATACACTTGCAAAGAAGTTCTGGACGATCTAAGCGGTGATTTATAAACCAAAAGAATGTTTCCCAAGCTTTCATCAATAGCATGCATTTGCAGAGTTATTCCGATGCACACAGAGAGTGTTGAGCGCAGTTTCTCTCAACTCAACTTGATAAAAATGAATATACAAAATCGAATGAGCGAAAGAACCCTGGACGCACTGCTAAGAATTGCTGTAAACGGTCCTTCTTTGGAACATTTTCCCTTGAAAGATGCTGCTAAACTGTGGGCTCTAAAGAAGAATCGCAGACTTTCCGTCAAATAAAGCATGTTGGTAAGCGTTTGGATTGTTGAATTAAATGTAAAAAATGGCGTAAAAATTTATCCGCATAAACCACGCCCCGAAATTTTTTGGGAACTGTGCCTTTTAACCCCCATCGCTTATGACCCATACAAGGAAACCTGGGCAGAACCCTCGTGTTGCATGCAGAAGAGGGGCCCCCCTTCTCGTGGTGTCTCTCTGGTGTTGCATGCAGAAGAGGGACCCCCTTCTGGGAGTGCCTGTCTGGTGTTGCACCTGCTGGCTATGTAGTAAATGATTGAACGGAAACGAGTTCCATGCAACTAATAACTGTTTCAACTATATGAGAGAAAGTCTTTTAAACGCCGTGTCTCGTTGCAAAGAAATGGGGCACAAGGAGCCAATAAGGTTTGAGTTTGATAGACGCCCGGGCGTTTATTCGGTCAAATAGGGGTAGTGTGGTTTCAATCAAAGATGACTTTTGTTGTTCTAATGATGCGATGAAGAGATTAGACTTTAGTCACACGCTGCATGAGATGCTTTATGTAGCAGTGGTCACGTCCACTTACTTCGACGTCAACGTCTATTTCTCCAATTGACATGCATCATTCCACAATTCGTCTCCGTTACTCTGACCTCGTACACTCCACTAATCGGAATTTTGCGAATATCATGGTTAAAATTCTATAGATGAGATTATCCTTTTCAATCTCGTCAAACAACATCTTCACAGCTCCTCTCATTTTAAAATATTTGCACTAACGGTACAAAGCACGGCCTCGTAAATTTGCTAGTGCTGCTCCCGTTACAGAAATCGCGGTCAGAATTCGCGTCAAATCATTGTTCGGCCTTATCAAGAACGGAGCGACTTTTCACTTGTCCATTCCCCGCTCGCGTACTCCTTCGCTTACGCCTTTAAGCAGGAGCGGTTTCCCAGGCGGCCTTTCGAACGATGGCGCAGCACGCCGAGCCTCTCCATGCTTTGGCATATTTGGCTGCATCCGATTGCTGCATCTTGACGGTGGCGGTGCGAGACAGCGCGATTGACGAAAAAAGCGTACACGAGTGTTTAAAGTAGTATGCTATAACGAGAGGCGAAATAGGCTTAAGGGAAACTGTATACACATAAAGAAATTGTAAAGTAGCCAGATTGCAGAAATCCGTGGCGAGCGTATTCTTGTGTCACCATAAGCTGACCTTATGTTCGATAAAAGTAATAGTGAAACCGTTTTAGACTCATTCGGTCGTCGACTACTCTCAAATAGAAGGTCGCCACTTCTCGCGCAGTGTCTTCTTGCGTAGCATCTCGGATTGAGTAAAAAGATTTAATCTCAAGCAAGCCGTCTTAACAAAAAATTATTTTTTGGTATATGATTAGAAAGCATATTTTATTTATATATATTTATATATGTTCTGGAAAAAGTGGTACGGCCCGAACCGTGCCAGTCGCACCGCCTCTGACGGCCCTGTAGAGAAACGGCGGCATGAGGTCTCTTCGAGAAATGGCGAAATAGATGCCGCTTTCGTCTCTTAGAAAAACGGCAGCATGAGATGCCGCTTTCGTCTCTAAGAGAAAAGGGAGCATGAAATGCCTCTTTCGTTTCTAAGAGAGAAGGCAGCATGAGATGCCGCTTTCGTCTCTTAGAGAAACTGCGGCAAGAGATGCCTCATTTGTCTCTAAGAGAAACGGCGGCATGAGATGCTGTTCACGTCTCTTAGAGAAACGGAAGCATAAGATGCCACTTTCGTCTCTTAGAGAAATGGCGGAAATAGATGCCGCTTTCGTCTCTTAGAGAAACGGCGGCATGAGATGCCGCTTTTTTCGAAAAACGGCGGCGTGAGATTCCGCATTTGTCTCTAATAGAAACGGCTGACTTCAGAAAGGACGTCGATCTAATCGTCGCTCTCATCTTTGAGCCTAGGCCTTTTCTCGGGCGATTGCGGTTGAGTTATACGGCGAGAGGAACCTTTCGAATTGCCCTCAGACGAGGATTTTGGCTCAAAGTACGTCAGCAAAGACATAGCAACAACTTCTCAATAACGCACTTTATGCAGATGACGTGGCAACAACAGAAAATTATGTAGCTCGTTTTATTTATTATTAAATATATGCACTCTATGATAATTTGGCTTCATTGAAAAGTGTGGGGCGGTTAGTCAGTAGTGCGGGCGCACATTGGAGTGTGGGGCGGGCCCGCCCCATGCCGCCCCATGTGCGTGCGATAGGTACAGTAGGGCCGAGATATGAGTATTTTTGACGCAGAAACCCGATACATGTAACTCTTTCAATATGACTCCTCAAATTGGCAATGTTTCGTGTTTGTTTGACTTGACTTCTATCGAGCTGTTTTTTGCTTCAGGTAAAAGGCGTGAATTTTATTCTTGCGCAGTACAGAGTCTTGAATATCAAAACCCAGATCGGCCAAAATAGTGTCGCCTGGAAAAAGGTTAGCGAGAAGGCAACTGTCCACAGTAAGTCTTTTGTCGCTGACTCTTCTGCCCAGCCTTCCGAAATAAAGTTCACAGATCTTTGTGGAGTAATCGCTGTAAGGTACTTGACCGTCCTGTGATGTTTGTAGGAGCTGAAAGTTTGGGCTTTTGGCCTTTTGCAAGAAGGTTACTCGGCCGCTCAATAAACACCTCCAAGCAGTCGAATTATCGCAACAACGCATGCTCGACAGTGTTTCACAAAGTTTAAGTCATGGTTCCGCGTGAAACGTAGCGCTCAGGCCAGACTATGAGATGGCTAAGATAACGATACAGAAAGTGCACAAGAGTCGAAGACGGCCACAGGGTAGGACAAATGTCAACAGTAGTAGAGACACGTGCATCCCACGTCCGAGCGCAAAAAAGTCCCGGCTAATTTTAAAATTTTCCAAACAGGTTTTTACCGATGGCTTAGTCTATATAGAGTACTAAAAAATTAAAGATTACTAAATAAACGAGATTAAAATGCGGCCCCCTTTTTGGGAACACGGCCAAGCATACGGGTTTTGCACGGGTTTCTTCGCTTTCTCGCGCATGGTCTGAATGGATTGTTTTCCCTCTTCGTCTGCAACACCTCTCCAACCGGAGTTTTTAAACCCCAACATGTCTTCTTCTACTCCCGGATCGTCGATAGAGGGCGGCAGGCGACCGAAGCGTGCCTCACTGAGCCGCGCTTCCGATTTCATTATCAAATTCAACAGAATGCACAAATCTTGGTGCCTCTTTGGGGGAGAGATTGTTCATTTCTTGCGACTTATCACAATAAGACAATCAAATTGCGTTCGATTCCTGGCACCACGCCTTGCTATCTGAAGCAAGATTTAGGGTAGAGTGGGATTGACGGCTAGCGCTAAGAAGAAGCGTCTATTCTCGGCTGCCAAGCTGGTACCATGGTAGAAGAGATGTATTTAAAACGCACGCACGTTAGTAGTTTCATTCTATGTCAGACGCGCAATTGCACCAATTGTTTTGTACCTGAAATGTCTGAGGTGGAAGGTGGACAAACTTCGCGTGTCATTGGTGTGGTGCGCAGAAAGACCTAGGGTAAGTGAAGGTAAATCCCGGACAAAACTTCACTCTCCCGGAAGATCGACCCCCTGCGCTCGCTTTACGGAGTTTCCCTAAAAACCCTGATACCGGCCTGAACTGCAAGGCCCGTAGCTTTCTAGCGGACTATAGCCGAGCGTCGTATGTGGCTTGGTTTTCGAGAGAACCTCTCCTAAACCGACTCGTGCAAATCACGTGAGAGCGAACCAACGCAGGTAATTACCCGGACACGCTGTATCTCGGCCAAAAACGCATCAAAAATTCTACTTATAACGGTTTCTGGGGTAACATTTACCGCTGAATCCAATGGTATTGGTCGTTTTAGTGCAGCCAATCCAGCGATATTCTCGATATAGTGCGTACGCTACCAAAAGTCAAACTAAAGCTCTAATAACAGAAAAACGCCATCTAACAGTACTTAGACCTCACAGATTCTTAATAAACAGTTGCTTTAGACTTAATAATTCCTTATCTACTGTAGCTCTCTTTTCTCCCAAGTCCCAACTAACTTCACTATAGATTAATTGCTACTCTTTGCACTTAGGACAGATCCAGTAATTTGCAGTACTGTGAGCGCTATCGAAATTGACGCAGACAGAGTGAAACCATCGCCCACATTCTAAATTGTCGCATCCAATCCAGGCTTCCTGTATCTCAGGAGTATCATCGTAAAAATTTCCTTCACAACATGGGCAAACGTTCATTTACTTCGGCCTCGTCGCGTTGAATCTGCCTTTTTCCGCGCTTCGATTTTCGCTGAGTCGTTGGTTTCTTTCGTTTTTTGCCTTCCTCTTTCTTTATAAGCCTGTCCAATCCCTCTTCTGTTGTAATAGCCTTTCCGTATTTTCGCAACTTGGCTCTGCCTTTCTTTTTCTGCACCTTTGTTTCCGTGTGGTGGAAGGGTTTGTCCAATAGCCGAGCCACAGATCAAAGCAGTAATTTGTTCTTTTCTAGAGCCAGAGCTAGTTTCTGAAACAGTTCTGGACCCCTTTGCAGCAAGGACCCGGCTTTTCGTGGTGCATCCTCCAAGTTTCATTCCAGTTTTGTCGCAGTTCCACATGCGCGAAGCTGCCTCGTGATAAGGTAAATCAGAGAGACCGCTTTTTTGAAGAACGGACTCCAGTAAAGCGTGAAAGCCTGCAACAACGTCGTCATTTGATGCCTCAGCGCGATTCATTGAGAGGTGCTGTGGCTTCCTCTCTGCCAGCTTCTCCTTCCATCTTTCCAAAAAACCGACCCACCAGTATCGACCTGGTATCCCATCTCTGAATGGATTGGGCTTCCCAGTCGTTTCAAAGTAACGCGACACTAATTGAGTCACGTGATTACGGTCTAAACCAAATCCCAACGAAGCCATTTTCTTCAGTGCGCGTCAAAACTGTCGGCCTTCCGCGGCTATGGGACTCATCATTCTGGGGTGCGGCAGTCGCTTTTGCCAGTCGGTCGTGAAGAGTGCTCTTTGGAACTGAAAAAAAATCGGCCGCCGTTCTAACAGTCATGGCCTTGATCTTTACGGCCTCAATCGCTGCTTCCATTGTTTGAATGCCACCGTTAGGTAGATAACGACCGTTTTCGGATGCAAATGACGACCGGGAAACTCCGCAAACTAAACAGCTTGACTCCGCCTCCTGAAGAAACTTCGCAAAAACGCAAGAAAAAAGCGTTGACATGATGAAAACTTATGAAGCAAAGATGTACGGATTCCGGGCCGGTACGTCAAGTCCGTTCGCAACTAACAGAGACGGGAAGGTACAGGTGGCCTCTATAGCCAGATAAATAGGCAATGCTCGATTTCAAAGCAAATGCTCTTGCAGCTGCATCGTAGAGTAACATTCCTGATGCGTTTGGCAAACTTTGAGGTTTATAATCCTACAGTCCCCAAGCCAAAGGCCTTTTTGGTCGCTTTGAGAGACCTGACGGCAGTCACGGCAGCAGTCCAGAGCCTTACGTTATTTTCGATAACTCTTTAGTAAAAATCTGTGAGGTCTAAGTACTGTTAGATGTCGTTTTTCTGTCATTAGAGCTTTAGTTTGACTTTTGGTAGCGTACGCACTAAATCGAGAATATCGCTGGATTGGCTGCGTTTGCACTAAAACGACCTATACCATTGGATTCAGCGGTAAATTTTACCCCAGAAACCGTTATAAGTAGAATTTTTGATGCGTTTTTGGCCGAGATACAGCGTGTCCGGGTAATTACCTGCGTTGGTTCGCTCTCACGTGATTTGCTCGAGTCGGTTTAGGAGAGGTTCTCTCGAAAACCAAGCCAAATACGACGCCCGGCTATCTAGAAAGCTACGGGCCTTGCGGTTCAGGCCGGTATCAGGGTTTTTAGGGGAACTCCGTCAAGCGAGCGCAGGGGGTCGATCTTCCGGGAGAGTGAAGTTTTGTCCGGGATTTACCTTCACTTACCCTACACGAGGGAATCATTGTTGAAAGTTGTCTAGTTCTTTTCGAAGTTTATGGCAGGAACTTGTATGAAACCTGTAAACTCCTAAAACCCGGAACGGTAAACGACGGTTCATCCTACCGTTTTGTTCCATCTTTTTCCTCCAACTCAATCGCTGTGATAGATAAACGTACGTGAGCTGCTTACTCGTCTTATAGTGTATGTATTTTTACTTTAGGCCCCTTTTTGGAGCTCCATTTTTTTCTTTACTAAGTGTGAGTCCAACTTAATAAAAAATACATTAGTTTTGAGCTGTTTAACGCGGCACAAAACACCGTTTATTAGTTCACTTTTCGGCTTTTTTATCAATCACCTATCGCGGATACCGTTCCGCGAAGTGAGACAATGCACTTGTCTTTAGTCACCAACAGGGTAATGCTTTGTTGGGAAGCCACCCTACGAAGCCATAAATGCAGTCAACACAAACATATTGCATTTGCAGCGACGGCACTCAGGTGTACGACGCTACGGCGTCACCAGGGGAACCTAACGGTCGCGTACGTTACCAGCTTATCATATAGCAGCACGTGACCTTTGTATGCATTATTGCGCAACGAGATGGCAAATTGGGCGGCAAATCGCGAAGAAAGTTCCGCAAAAAGATAACTTTTTTGTTGCCGATACCTTAGGCTCGAATCCAGCCTGTTATCCGGGCGGCTCTTACTGTGTGAGCCTGGACAACAGGCTCACGCAGTAAGAGCCGCCCGGATAACAAGCCGGATTCGAGCCTACCGATACCTGTGAGATTTCAGTTTCAAATTTTAATTTGCAACGTCTTTCCGGATTGTCACACATGTCTTTTTCTAGTCTTGCTCTTCGGAAAAAGTCGTCTTCAAGACACTATCGCAGCGTAACTATAGGGCGAGAACGGAGGCTCAAAATTAGGCAGGTTTCTACGCCCTTAGCGACAAAACATAGCGGTTGTTTGGTCGCTTTAGTCAATCGGCCGAAACGACAGATGCAAACTTCAAATTCATACGATGTTTTTGTGTCTACAAATGCATAGTGGCGATAGGCGAAAATGTCTGTAGTGTACAGCCCTTCCTGGGGCCAGGGGGGTCGTCCGCAATCGCGCGCTAGGTCGGCCGAAGTTGGATGAAACTCCGTCGTTTCCTTAGGAGCTTATCTTTTTTTCTTTCCATTGCTTATACATGTACGCACTTCAGCGTCATCGGACATCAAAGACTTTTATAACAAGACCCGAGATATTATCGCTCCTCGAAGAACTTTCTGCTTAAGCCGTAGGGCTTTCTGCTTTAGCCGTAAGGCAAGAGCCTCTTGAACGTCGGGTTCTTTTCCATCTCGCTGTCGTTTTTGAGATGGTCTGCCTCTGTCAGGTTTGTATTTTACCAGTAGATCCAGTATTCATTTAATGATCTTGTCGATTTGCTGACGCAAAATTTCTTGGAAACAGCAACCGGCGTTTTCTAGGGATGCAATTATTTCTTCTTTTCGCGTTGTGAAGCGCGTGTTAGCGCCTCTCTCCCGAGTGAAGCGCTAACCCTCACTACGGCAAAGCCTGGCCATAGCCACGCAAGACTAGCACAGGGCGAAGGACTAACTGTGTCTCAGATCAGGCATACCGATTTTTTGCTAGCCTCAAACTGGAGAGAGAAGTGCACTTTCCAATAAGTGAGGCTTGAAGCAATTAAATCCCAGTACCGATTTACTGCAGGATCACCACGTACAATATCGACTGCAGACGACTCTCTAGCATGTTCCACTTTTGACAATTTAGGAAGTAAATTCAGCCGCGCAGCAGATTCCATAGCGTAGAAAAATCCGTACGTGCTTCCGTTGACTTTCAACAGGCCTCCTCGGTCAACCTTAGAAATCCACTGGCACATGTAATTTTTGAAATGATAGTTGTGATCTTCGCTCTGTGTTGGCTCACTTTCCTCGCACGTATCTTCGAATTTCTTGCTCTTCTCTTTTCGTAGCCATTCCCGCGGGCGAAAAAGACGCGCCAACGTGCTCATTTTGCTGATGTGACCGCTCCTCCTGTCGCTGCTCTTTCCGTTGCCGTTGCGCTGCCGCCCGCTAGTGGGCGGATCGGACCATCGCATCTTGCAGACGATTCGCGGTTGTAGAAAACATCCCCGAGAATGTTTCCGTCGGCGCGAGACCATTATTGACTGCATGTGTTTGCCACCGTTGATCTGCGAAACCACTTGTCGTTGCGCCAACCAAAACCTCCGCGCGGTTCCGCGGGGCACACAACAATGCGTTGATATGCCAGCTGCGGAAGCGCGTCCTCCGGAAATTTCGTGCACCGCACGTTGGCGTACGCACGCTATGATGTTGGGCACTTCCTTCCGTGCGCGCGGCGAGCCCAGCACCAGGTCGCGGAACGGTGCCAACTCATTCTCCTGGCGGCATTCGATGAAGGCTCGCGAGTTGCTTGAAGTCAGAGGCGTGCGAGGAAAATCAAAAAGCGACAATATGGCGAGGCGCTGAAAAACACTTGCCAGTCATTCTCCGACATCTTCTATAACTGTTATTTGGCCCTGTCAGAAAGTGACTAATAGAAGGTATTGCCACAACTAAGTTGATATCGACGATGATTGTCAGATGATCGCCGTTCGTGTACAACGTTTTGACCTCATCGCCTGGTTTAATTAAATTTTTGAAATTGTTATGTCATCCACTAGACAGTCGATATAACATAATGTTTGAATGCATATGTTTGAGTCCGTATGTAAACTAAGGCCCGGCAAACGTATCTTTCGTTAGCGATTTGTTAATTAAAGTGTTTGTAGGCTACACTATAAACAAGACGTGTGCTGAGCTCAGTGCTTGCATCCATAGATATGGTTTAGACCACAGTAGTGGCAGTCAATGCGTCGCGGTCGAGACGTAGTGTTGCGGGGGGAGTTATCAGTTTCATTCTTTCTCGCCGAAGGGGCGTTCTTGGGAGCATTCGCAGCCGGTGTGCTGCGCGTCGCGGCGCCGCGAGACGATGAGCGCACGACATGAAGCTCGTCGTCCACTGTCTGCTTCGGATTCGAAACACGGCGCATCGTCGGCGCTTGGCTTGTGGTCTTCGCCACGGCAAAGTGCGACGCACTTCTCGAGCGTGAGATCCTTCTTTGACAGCAGCCGCTTTCGCACGGATTCGCGCACGATGCCGTGAACGATGCGATCGCGAAGGAGGGCATCTTCATTAGAGCCGTAATCGCAGCGACGCACGGTGGCCTTTAGATCCGTAAGATACTCCTCAAAATCTTCAGAAGCGCCCTGGCGACGATCCAAAAATAGATAGCGCTCGTAGACGTTGGTTTCGCCAACGCATTTGGCCGCGAAGAGGGCCAGAACACGATCGATCGATTTCTTGGCCGCGTCCGAGTCGAAGGGCAAACCGTTGGACATGCGGACGCCGAACGGACCGATAGCGAGAATGACAACAGAAAGTGCAAAGATCAAGCTTCTGAAATGATATTGAAATGGGAAGAATTGTTCCCGGAAACAGCAACAATTGGAGCAATGTGCAAAGGACTGCTAAAATGAGGCAAAAGAATGACTGCAGGAGACACATTTGCACTGGATAGCGAGGCACTCGATAAAGCTAAGATTCGAAGGATGCGTGGCGTTCGTGTCGGTCTGGAAGTTACGTATGATTCATGATCGATTTTGCGACTCCGAAGCTCTACTTTTTCCTGAATAGAAGACTCGTGATCCATCATACAGAAGGAGTCGTGCAAAATTGAAAGAAGGGTTTAAATAGAAATCGCTTCATCGTCTTATTCATTTGTTTTAAAGACAACAATTTCGCTGATTCCAAACGATATCCCGAAAGTTGCATGTCCTCAGTACCTTGAACAATCAGCGCTGCAACTTGAAGAAGCTTTGAAGCGTCTTAGGAGTTTTACGGTAGGCGTTTTGACTCGGCGAATAACCCTTTTGTGAAATTGGACCACGTCTTCCTCTAGAGCGGTTTTAACTTAATCTTCCACTTAATTTTGAAGATACGAAATGTCTGTGCTGGCTTGCGGGACTGAAAAACTGTAACAAACCGGGTGAACAAGTGTCTGACCGGACTGTTGTTTTGGGAAAAGGGTTAGTGGGAAGGGTTAGCGGGTAGGGTTATGGTTAGCATATAAACCTCATTACTTTCTTATGTTCCTCAATTGACAAATATAATCTCAGTCATCCGCTCAGTGCTTGCATTAATCATTTTTGGATCCATCGCAAACGATATCGCGTCGACTTCCGCGTCTGATTTTCTTGAGCGGCACGACGATTGAGAAATCCGTCGTGGCCACCTATTATGCTCGATATAATTGGTCAAGGCCCTTTTGTGCTCAAAGCTCGACTTTACTGCTCGTCTGCAGTTTGCGTTTTTTTCTCCCCGTCGTCAACTTTTCCGCATCTTTTTAACTTTTGTCCGGCAGTTTTTAATGTTGTAAACCGATCTTCAAAAATCCGGTTGTTCTCGTAACATACAGAACGAGTACCTTTCATTTCCAGCAGAAGTTTTCGTGCTGGTCCCTTTATGTTAATGAAAGGTAGAACAACTAGCAGAAGTGCCATCGTAACTTTACTCCCTCCTTCTGTATCTGTTTATGACAAATCTTGGCGAATTTTTGCTTTAGTCGTTTCTCATTGAAAATGACGTGAAAGCGGAAACGTATTTGGTGAAATTTAAAGTTATATCTGATCACGACACCCCTGATAACGACGTTATGATACTTTAATTAATATAGCAATAAATAAATAAATAAATAAATAAATAGCAATAAATGCCTTTCGGCTTGAAATTAATGTATGCGACTTGGAGAGAGAACACCAATTTGACAACAGTAATAGGCGGCCGGACATTGGTGTCTTCAATTTTAACGACGTTAAGAAGCTGCTTCTTGACGTAAGCATCGCGCACCCTCAAGCGTCAACCGTCTTGCCGCAGAGTGCAAAGAATGCCGGCCAAGCAGCATCCCAGCGAGATAACTATAAGATCAAGAAGTTTCGGGAAGAGGCAAACAAGTTAGGCTACCTCTTTGAGCCGCTTCTGATGGAAGTCTTTGTTCGCTGGAGTCCGAATGCGCTACGCATCCTCCAGCAAGTAGCAGAACGCCCATCGATCGACTTTTTTAATGACAAAAATAGTTTTCTCGCGTACTGGCGACGTTATATGGCGGTTTGTCTCCAGCGCGAGAATGCTCGTATTCTTCTTCGTAAAGTTAAGTGTATTGTTCTCCATTCCTCTGTTTGTGTATCTGTTAGCTCTGTTGACACCTCAGTCAGGTGCTAAATTAAACAGGGATTGACCTGTTTTTTTGTCTGTTTGTGTGTGTTTCTTTTTGTTTCCTTTTTTTCTTGTGTTTAGTGTTTCTTGGATATTAAAGCGCGGAGTTTTATACGCTTCGTAGCCCAAGGCAGCCACCGCAAAAGCAATGGCCACTCGTTCCAAAAAGTGTCGGGCGAGCCACGACGTCATCAGCCACCCCACCGGTACCCTCCTGGAAGAGAGACGGCCTCTAATACCGTAGTCTCCCGGCGCGGTGGTACCAAAAGATTGATCGATCCGTACTCGGGGAGGGCCTGTTCAAACTAGCATTGAGCCACTCTTGCTTGGCTCAATGTCTGTTTATCAAAAGCACGGGGTGCTTGATGTCATTTTGAGGAAGGGCGGGACGCAGACCCAAACGCCCTCATGCTCTAATTAAATACCCATTAAGTCTGCTAATCACAAACTCGCCCATAATTGAACGCCCTTTTGACAACACGCGAACGAGACTCATAGAAATGTCTCTGCGATCAATTGCTCGGAACAATAAATTGTCCGCAATGATATTTTTGGCGGCTCGACGGTATCTCCACCGTTGCTGACATCAATACAGCGATGCCAGTTAGCGTCAGATTTTGTAAATAACAAATCCGTGCTTTGTATTTCATTTCCGTTGTGTCTCTTACAAAATTTTTCACGATACCAGGCAGCATTATGACGACGTCTAGAATTGATATTTCCTGATGTCTTTAGCAAATTCTTTAATATTTCCAGCTTAGGAGAAAACTGGTAAACCAGAAAAAGAGCAAGCTCTAAACCATGCAGAAAATACAGTATAAGTTTATATAATGGCAACCTTTATAAGTTATATTTATATATATGATTTGTTTAAAAAGTGCCCGTTTTAATTCAAGTTTTCTCTCTAAGCTGCACCTATAGTACGTATAAGCTTTTGCGTCTAAAATCCATGCTCGTGAATACGAACTTGTCATTTTAAAAAAAGAATATACTGGGCAGCCTAACAGCAGTAATCTTTTCGATTTTAGCGCGCGCAAGAGAGTGAGAATCTCTTGAAATCGTCTGCTTGGACATAGCCCGTATAATCAAACACAGGAATACACGTCTAACCAGCTATGATAGCGACGTCTGTGCTGTTTAAACTGCTAGTGTTGCTCACTTTGATGCCGTTTTGTGCTAGTTCCTAAGAGCGATTGCGTAATGAGACCCTTTTATTGAGAGGCCATCATGCCCTTACGGAGCGTCGTTGTGCTTCAGACCAAGTTATTGAATTCTTTGGCTATTTTCTGTGCCCCAAGACTAGAACGCACAGAATGAAGCGTTTGTATGTCGTTGGGAAAGTGCCAGGAAGCCAAAACTTGGTTTCTTGACAGCGGGGCCCCTTTTTATGCTCCCTTATTGACATATGCACTCGAACATTTTGTTATATGGACTGTCTAGTGTATGACAACCATTATGCAATTAAAAGGTACATTTTGCCGTTGCTTTGGTAAAGCACCAGTCAAAACCGATTTTTTTACGCGTTCTTTACTAAAGTAAACCAATACTTTACTAGTAAATTACGATAGTGCTGCCATAAGTGAGTCTAATTTTTGTTGATCTAGGCACTGGGGAAATTCTGAAGGTATTACTGCAGCCTGGAAATCGAACTGAGCGTCCCTATCAGGAAGGAGACATTCTTAAATTCACAGTCGACCTCAGCAGTTTCACAACTGCTAAAGATGACAAAAGCTTAGAAGTGGCTAAGCCTGCCCAAAGTCCGGATCTCAATCCAATTGAACATCTGTGGTACATCATGAAGCAACGGAAAAGTGTGGTTACTGTTGAAGAATTGACCTATTTAGAAATCTTCACACATCGTTCAAGTGTGTTATTAAAGTTTGGAGAGTATATCGAACGGGAGTTTGAAATCTCTACCAGGTAAAGGCAGTATCTTCCGACTTCGAAACAAAAAGGCTATCTAGACATTAGACAAATTCCGACAAGACATTCAAACCAATTAATTAACGACGCGCACTCGTGGGAGGTTTGCCTCTAATACTCACGAGAGGCGTTAGACAATGGCTACCAAAAGAAACCAATACCAACGAGGTGGCCAAAGGGAGTGCGAGTATATTAAGCAGGCGGCCAAAAGTTCGAATTTTACGTTTCACAGCAAACATGAGAATGCTTCGTTACGTAGACCGCGAGTCCGGTTCATGCGCGAGTTACTGCGTATGTTGCACATGCGCCAGTAAACTAAGCAAATTAATTTAGGATCTAAAGTCTATATATAGTCGGTCTATTATCATATTATACAAGATAATGATGGCTTGGATAGCCATCATAAGGAGCCTCCTACCGCTGTTACCGTTTTAAATCAATAAATAAAACACGTGCCTAAACTTTTTATTGATACGTCACGTATAGATGTCTATTGTCATAGCGCGCAAAAATGTCCTCACCTGCAAAAGCGACCGAAGGAACGGGCGGCGCTGGGCGCGGCCGCGGGGGCGGCGAAGACGACAACGTCAACCGCGGTCGCGGCCGTGATCCCGTGATTTAGTGATCCCGCCATGGCGATTCCTTCGCCCAAGCGGCGGAGCTGTAGAAATTCTGGCCTCCGTCATCGACGACATTCAGGGCGGTGGCCAGCGTCGCCAGCAAAAGCTAATGATGCAAAAGGAGGAAGAGAAGGAAGAGAAGACTAAGGAGGAAAAGAAGCATAAGGAGGAAAAGAAGCATAAGGAGGAAGAGGAAGACGTACAAAAGTAGGAAAAGGAAAAGAAAAAGTTCGCTCCAGAATATGCACTACTTAACGCAATGAATGTGTTCAGGCTTGTTAATTAATGGCTGCTGCCGATTTTGATGAATGCCTTTTTTATACACCTTAACATAACGTAATATACAAGTGTCTTTCATCTGGTCCTGAGCAATGGGTTCAAAACTGCGTGAAGTGTTAGCGCTTGGCTGGACTTGTGCAAGATCGGCAGTACCGCCTGTGTCCTTTGAAATTTCGGAGTCAGAATTCGCGCGTCATATCATTGTTCCCATAAACGAAGAACTTGTACGGGTCAGCGGGATCATACTCGCAGTAGCGGCAGCACTGGAAGTTCTTCTGCGTGTCCTCATCATACGGCGAGTCCAAAAAGCGGCAGAAACTTCTCCTAATGCACTGCTTGCTTGTTAGGAGTGATGTCACATTCTTGTCAACTTTTCCCTTGACAGAAGCTGGCCTGTACAGTACAATGCCTGTTGCAGGCTGTCCGTCCCGTCCAGCTCTCCCAAACATCTGATAAAGATCAGCCTGTGAAAGTCCTTCCGGCCCACGAGTGAATGGAAATGTTTTTACCTAAAACAGAAGTTCAACAAAAGCCAGAAGCCCATAGCATACTACTGAACGGACGTCTGGTATGTCAATACCCTGAGAAGAGATAGTTCTTCATCCAAATGTGTTAAGAAATATAATCTGTCCATTCCAAATCCAATTGTGGCGACAATAACACACTTCCGTCCAGTTCTAAAGTCATCTGCAGCTTTCCGTCTTGTTTCTGCCTTCAGTGATGAATGATGGATGGCTACTGCATGACGAAGCAGTGACCAGAGATAGGCTGCCATGTCCTTTGTTTGAACTGTTTTATTATTTTCCTCCTTTTCCGTGGCATCTATGATTGGCTTCAGTGACAGCTGAAAACCCATTATGAGACGAACAGAAAATACAGTGACCACGTTCAAACCTCGTGAGTTCTCTTCATAGGAAGGAACGAGAAGTAAACATTTGGTCGATTTATTGATTTTAATAGGTAAATTGGATCTGCAACTCCAACTCTTGTGCAGATAACTTTCATCGAAGCGCGTGTGGCTGTTGCAGTCAGAATCATCACGGGACAGTCTGAGTGCTGCCGTAAGCACTTTAGCTTGCAGAAGTCCTTTCTGAAACCATAACCCCTAAAAGATGTAGGAACATAAGAATTAAACCTCAATAAGTACTGACGGATTACCATTCCGCCACACAGTGCGCTTCATCAATAGCAATCGCCTCGACTGACCGCGCGATCGATTGCTCCAGGGCGACGAGCGCCACTGCCTGGGGAGGTTGAGCTTGAGCTTGAGCGCCTGCCTGCGCATTGGCACCATCTTCTACGTCGTCCGCGGCGTCCATAGCAAAGTGAGAGTGACTGAATATGACGAAGAGAGAACCACGATAGCCACCTTCTCACTGGCGCTGTAGTAGACGGACTGATTAGCCCCCGCCCCCACCCAGCATTATCGTAGGCGCGTCGGTCCAATAGATATCAACAACATTTAACTGCGTTAAATTCCTATTCCCCTCTCGGAGTATCCGGGACATCAGGGAAAAGGGCCTAGCCACGCGAGGCTATTTTCAGCGGCACGTTCCGAGAAAAAATTGATGTTCCTAGCATCTCTGAAGATGCTAGCCGCTTTGAGTAAGCAACCCAATTGACGCGTTCCCTTCTACACAGTAGCCCCATACCCTAGTCAGCTCAGTACTGCTTGCAGCACTGTTTTTGGCGTACTTTTGAGACGTGGCCATTTTTTGTCCGCAGGAATCTCAGGGACAGGAGCTTCATCTATTCAATTTTGAACCATTAGCAGAACAAGGGGTGCTGTCAGAGAGCGTTGATTCTGAAGATGAAGATCCCCTTGACTTTTTAAACAACCCTGACCAAAGATTAAGCTCTACAGATTGGATTGAGTGCGAGAATTGTGAAATCATTGAAACATGTACAGAGAATGTTACTGCTGCCAAGAACTCGATGCTCTTGACAAAAAACTGGACACTGGCATTAACTGCATACTTGAAAACGAGGTTATTCGATACTGTCTAAACAGAGCTGTTCTCCGCACTGCACTTGTTACCATGGCAGATGTAGCAGCGGAAACAACTTGAGAGCCACTGCCAAACAAGTAAGAACAGTTTATTATTATCAGCAGTGGTGTTATTCTGTCAGAATTCTGCTTATAGACAATTTGTCTATTGGACGCATGAGCGAATGGGCTGAGGTGTAAGAACAGTCTTGCCAGCTTGCGTTGTCTGCAAAAATAGAAGACCAGTACTCTTCACCCGATGGCACTAACACAGGCTTCTAATACGAATTGTTACCTCACCTAACCGCGAGCAGCGTACGATAGCCATACATCAGAGATATAAGAGAAAAAGAGGGATATGAAACTCCCGTCATCACGTGATTTTGGCTGACCCTTAAAGCTGGAGATGGAAGTCACTGGTCGTTATTATCTTCTCGATTTCGTTAATGAAAATGTAACTACGGCGAAGGCGGAAAAGTGTTCACGTCCTAGAGAAGCAGCGACATTGCTCCACAGCGTCAATCATCGAAAGCAATTTTTCTTGCTGACAAGATCGTTTCTTCCGTTCGCTCGTCCATCCTTTATGACGAGGGTTCGCGTATTCGAAATTTTTTGTAGCGCGCGGGAGAGCGCAAAGAGCCTTCCATGCTCTTCGCACTTGCAAACTGTTGCACCTTTGGATCGATTTAATGGCAGAACAAGGATTGCTTCCCTGTGTATATCATTTACCACAGACGGTTAGTCAGAATATATTTGACGACACCCTCAGTTCTGCTGCTTCTTCATCGAGACATTTCATCAACTGATTACAGGCTTCCAAGCCACTGACAGGAGACGAAAAAACGCAATTCGATTCGCTTTTGGCTTTGTGCCGTATCATCTTTTGAAACGATACAGACATGACGCTTCAAAGGACGGTCAGGCTACTCGTCAGTGCCTTCAGGGCATGGCAGGCAAAGATCAAGGAGACTTCCTTTGGCCTACCCGAACACCAGGGTGCGCACGGGCTTGGCCCGCGCGCGCCCTGGGAGGACGTCGCGCTTGAGCTTCGCGGCTAGCCGCGCTATTTGAGGTCGATGTCTATCCTTCTGCACCTGATTGCCCGTTTGGGTGAGAAAAGTGCCGGCAACCAGGCCATGGTTTAACACCCCTCTCAGCCGTTTTTCACTCGAACCTAACGTGAGTCGTGCCCATTAGTGACAATAAGACCGCAGTAATCGCGAATCCCAGTGCGTTGACCAAGGCCGAAGCCCCTCATTGCTGCAGGCTCCGTTATACCGTGGGCCACGCTGAGTCAACTGTCCAGAATTGCCTTTTGCCAAAGCTCCCGGGTCGATTCGTCAAGAACGAGACGCAGATTGCTCCACGACGCATCCACTCTCAGCCGCAAATGAAGAAAATGGGAGGCGCGCTCTGCTTATATACTATGACCCGCCCATCGCTCTGATTGGCTTGCTGGTTTCCGCTGTTGGTATTCATTGGCTCTTTCAAAAGAAGGTGTCAAAAGGCAAACTGATTTCGATTCCGGTTTGACGAAATATTGCATAACGATTTGGATGAGAGGCGACAGATATCGCACCTGCATCGAACAAGATGGTGAAGAAAACGTGGCCACGACGAAACGAAAACGCTGTTAGGTACGTCTTTTCGTTGTTTTTCGCCGCTCATTTCGCCGCACGAAGATACAGGCGTTCGATTCACGTAATATAGAACGATTGATGGGACGAAGTTCGTTTCGAGGCAATTCGTGACCGAATTCGAGCGAAACGCGGCGACTACTACGATGCATCTGCTGCGCAACTCGTCATTCGCTTGGAAAATCAAAGGAGAACGTTGAACTGCCTTGAGCAAACTTTCCGAGTTAATTAAGGAAGGCTTAAAACGCTATTTTTTCTTTAAGGCGAATGCAGTTTCTAAGCCCAGACGCGTACGAACGTCTCGTCTCTGCGGAAATGGCAGTCTTTTCGAAGAGAGAGCAAAATTGGTATGAAACGCGTTGGAATATTACGAAAACAGCCAGCCCGCTCTGTGAAATGGGGGATTCAAAATTTTGGCGCGCAAAGCGCGCCAAACATTTTTGAGTGGGGGCATGGTCAAAACTTTTAAATTTGGAGCGTCTAGTCGAATGTAGTATAAACCATTTTCCTAATTTTCTTGGATGCTTTCCAAGAATTTTACTAAACTTTGCCTAAATCAGCGTCTTTTGGATGGACTTCGAATTGTCCCAAATTATCCCTTAGCTCTAACGGCCGGTGTTATGACAAAAACGTTTTCACGTACCTTGTTTATGTTTATAAACAGAAATTAGGTCCTGTGGCTACGTCAACGTCGTGCAATGATGTCCGGCCTGTCGTTTGCTATCTGCGTTATGAAAAGTTCATTTTTCATTTTTTTCATTTTGATTACACGTCATTTTAATGAAAAGAAAAGGTCGCCTAAACGTGCGGACGTAGTCCATTGCGTCCTGGGTAAGAAGATGCATGTAACGTGGCCGCCCGCCCGTAAAAGTGCTGGGTAGTATAATTTACTGTCCAATGTTGGCCGGATCTTCGTCCTTTCGCAGTATAGCGTCGATGAAGTCGAAGTAAGTCTCAGCTCTTAACTTTTTCTGATCTCTTCTGAAAAATTTAAGTCTCTCAATTTCGACTTTGACGTTTATGTCTACGACGAATTGCTGCATTAGCTTTCGACAGCGGTGCATAGTAGTGAGGTTGTACAGTGCTTATCAGCATAAGTGATAATCAGGTGGTAGCGTGCTTTAGTTGCTCGTAGTTCAAATTTGGCTGGTTTTTTCGTACCCCTAAAGAACTTTATAGCTCCGGAAGGCTTTTCTCTACCTGCCGTCGAATTAGTTAATCGCCTCTTGCTTCTCGCGTCGAAATACGTTCAGTCAAGCGCGAGGAAAGGCTCGCTTCGTTTTTCGCAAAAGTTTTCTTCACCCTTCGCTATTTTCCGCTCTTTTTACCTTCGAATTGCTTATCGATGTAGGACAAGTGTTTTCATCGTTTCCGATTTTCGTCTCCTTCCTTCTTCAAAGAAAGCGATTACGTACCTTTTTCCATTGTTCGTGTTTTGCGTCGAAACGACACGATGAATCCTCTTCAACTTTTGCATCAGCCACAACCTATAAAGTGCCAATGTTTTCATCGTTTCGACTTTTTTCCACACAACTTAGTTTTGTCGAAAAGCTTGTTTTCACAAAAACTGTAAAATCGCGTAGCGTGCGCTAGCATAAGACGTATGGCGGAAAAAAGCATCTTGCGCGTTCTTGTCAAAGGCATGAAATTTTACCCTGGTATGCCATACATTCGTGATGGTCAGGACATATCCTGCACTTGGGAGGCAGGCAACCCTCACGATTCCAATGCGGTGGCTGTCTTCGTCACTCTGGGCAACGAAAGCGTGATGGCCGGCCACTTGGAGGCCTCGATTGCCAGAATTCTTGGTCCTCTCTTGCGCGACAGGGTCGTCGAGGCAAAAGGGTTCGTCTTTTCGTAGTTTGCTCGGCAGTCCTAAATTCATCCATTATTATATCAGGTTTTTCATTACCTCTCCCTTTGCCAATAAAACCCGCTGCTGGTCCGATCGTGTCGCTGAAGCATTCGTGAAGGTTTATGAAGAGGGCGACGTCATAAAGCGACTTAGAGACTCCCTAAAATATAACCTTTAAATAATATATACATATATACATATATACATATATATATATATGATATAATATATATAATATTTATTTTTTGCAAAGGACAACTTTCTTTTGCAAAGTAAATGGCTTTTCAACAAGCCGGCGGGGTTTGGCTTTGAGAAAAGCCGGGGTTACCTAATCGGTCACGAAGACCCTACGATTCGACTTGTACAGTTTCACTGCCTTTTCAACTTCGCGACCGTCTAATACATGTACGTCACTATTTGGGGGACAGCAAGAAAATCAAGTGTACCACCATACCTTTACACCCAGAAAGATACGCGTACTGGTAGTCCCTAAATTTCCGGAAATGCCTCCTGTTCGTATCCTCCGATATCGAAGCAAGCGCGTCGTCGACGATGTTTTCAGCGCAGCAAAACTGTAATTGAAGTGCGCCCGAGCATAACGTTTTGCGTCTTCCCAGTGTCGTTCGATTGGACTATCAATTTGAATGATATTTTGGAAAAGGTGCTATTTCTGCGCTTCTTACTTTAACTCGCAGTGAAATTTTGGAGTAAAAAAGCACAAATGGCCCCGCGAAGTCAACAGCATCTCGATTTCGGACTTTTCCGCAGCGAAATCTGGGTGTCTTGAAAGGGCGTCCTCCATGTCTTTCTTGAGCATTCCGCGAATATCGACACCTCTTTCCGTCAAGACCTGAGTGATTATTAAAATGTTAGAGTATATACTTACTACCATATGAAGTAAATTACTGCTGCCAATCCTTTAGGAACCCCATTATCGTCGACCATACAAAACCGATGCCCATTCCATACGGTGTCCCGCGTGATCGGTTGAGCGCCTGCTGGCCCAACGTTCATCCTCGAGGCGACAAGCGCATCCGGAGCCTTCGCAGTGTGGTTCGAGCTGTTGTCGAACACGAATAGGAGATCGAAGAACTGAGGCGAGTACTTCAGTTCCGCAATTTTCACTGCCGTTCTCAGCTGTGCCATCACGTTCTCTCGTCTCCAGAAGCCCTCTCGATTGACGCCCAGCTCCAAAGTCATTCGCGCACGCTGAGGAAGATGACGATGAGGAGCAGGAAGCGCCACATACTCTTCGTCTGTGAAGCCGAGAAAACCGTTAAAATTGTCGACAAAGTCCGAAACCATGATGCTACGTCCTTTTCCCTTTGTACATACATATAATGTATTAATAGAAAATATTTAGTGAGATGAATACCTTGTGCTTCAATACAGTCTGCTCGTCTTCGCCCCAAAAATAGCGCTGGTCGTCGTTCGATTGGAATAGTGATTCATCATGATAAATGATCACCAGTGTTTTTCAGCGGAAGAATCGGCTAAATATTAATTATGTTTGAATCACCTATTTAATTCGATCGTTTTTCCTGACCCATGCTTGCAAACTGACCTACGACGCCGTCACTGGGAAGCGGAGGGCGCTTGTGCAGGGAAGTAAGCAGTGAGAGTGTCGAAAGGTAGCTTTCCCTGTATTCGACTACGTCTTCCCTAAATTTCGAAAAACACAAATTAAAAAGTTAATTAAATAAAAAATTGTGTTTATTACCTTTTGTGTCCGTCAAGGTACACAGACTTTACTGACGAATCTTTTCGCGAGAAGCCCATCGAGTGGAGGAATCGGCATCCCATTGCAATCGATATGGACGTCGGGAATCCAGGCAGCAGGTGAGGCGTATTTGGAATAAGATCGTCGTTGACGAACTTGCAGAAATCCGCAATTGTCATGTTAGGCCTCCCTCGAACGAACGAGTTCATTCGAGCCCACTTCCGAGCCTTCCATTCGAGGTCTTCATTGATCATTATTGAGACCCGAGCATACTTCCCGCGACGACAGTTGGAAAACTCGCCGCTGTTCCTTACGTAATCACTGCGCCATCGTATGATCAACGCTTCCGACGACCCCAAAATGCTGGCAGCCAAGCGAGCAGACGTTACGAGACCCTTTCGAGTGTGGCGCAGCAGGAGTTCGACTAAGAGTAGCGTAACCATCTTCTTGTCGTCACGCAGCCGTGTTTGACACCACGTCTTTAGACTCTCCCAGAGATCAAAGTCATCACCGGTCTGCTCGTCGAATTCGACAACGGCGTTTTCATCTGCTGGCGTCGGCTCTTCTGCGTGGTGGACGCCTACGTCGCCTTCTTCGGCATCCAGAAAAGATGTACGTTCTGCGCATTTACGCGTTATAATCTGCATTACGCCTCCAACGCAGTATATTTCACCAAAAGTTGAGGATCCTCAGCTTCCGCGAAGAAAGAAAGTGCCAAGACAATTTGACGAAGACGGTTCCTCCAGTTATACGGCGATCGACCTCAATAGCCACTATCGACAGATCTATTACGAGGCACTCGATCTTGCGGTTAACTACATTGAAATTGGGTTTGCTCAAAAAAATTTTAAAACGTACATCACCCTGGAGGAACTTTTACTAAAAACTTGCCTCGGTAAAGACGCATCCGAACAATTAAGTTCTGTTCTTATCTTGTACGGCAATCGCTTGGATGGCCATCAACTTCAGTTGCACCTTAATATTTTAAAAGCTACATTTCCGGAGGACCTCAAATCACCTTCTCTCTCAGTCACCGACGTCAAACGATACATTCTGAATTTGGCACAAGGTCAACGAACGCTTATAAATAAAGTTCTTGTTCTGCCGTCAACAAACGCTTTGAGTGAACGATCGTTCAGTCCTATGCGACGACTCAAGACCTACAGTACCTTCGATCTACAATGGAGCAGCAGCGTTTAAATCATCTTTTGCTTCTGCATGTGAATAAGGACCTAAGTGATAGCCTGTCCTGCGTTGCCGTTGCTAACTCGTTCGTTGGTGATTCCGACACCGTAAGAATGTTTTTGGTCGTTTTCAACACAACAACAAAAGTCCATTTGAGGTTATTGTAGCCCTAAAATCGTCTCTTTTAAAGAAATACACTGCTTTGATTGGGCGTGGCATAAAAATTTTTTTGCGCTTTTCGCGTCAGCACTTCCCCCATCTAATGAAAATACTTTCCGCCGGGCCTGTTTAAACTACAGAAAAAGTACGACAAGAGCTCGGGTAATGGAGCAGCTGAAGTCTGCCAATTGTTTAGAAGTTTTTGTGTTGAAAGAAGAGTATTGTGGCAGTGAGCATGACTACTGCTTCTCGTTCGAATTGTACAGCAAGCGTTGGATTGCTGTAACCAACCGTGGAGGCTTTTCCAGATAAATAATAGGTCGTTTCGATTATTTTGCAGTATGGAAGAAGAGTTAAGACAACTACTTCCTAGGTAAAAAATGCAACGTGTAACTCAGGTGTCCATAGGGGTTTGCTCGCCAACGTTGGACTTTGGACGTGGTCGACATCGATCGAAACCGGAAGTTCTTCACAAAGGCGCGGGAGTACATCGACATCTACAGGAGCGGCATAACAAAGATCATGGAGGTGAAGAAGGCGCTGAAAAAAATACAAATACCATCGAAGAGTGTTGAGGTTAGATTAGGGGGAACGGCACAACTAATCGGTTTTGTGTTTCATAGGTCGATTGACACTGTCGCGGTGACAGTTCCACGTATATGGACAGGGAATCGTCAGATTTGATTTCTGAGCCCCAGAATGCGTCTGGAAACCCAACCTTAGGTCCCAAAAAAATTTCAATGCTTTTATTTCCACAGAAAATCATGCCTGCATTTTGGCTCTGAAAGCCTCGACTATGTCCTTCTCGCCTTCAACAGTGATTTGAACGTCGGCGACACGATGTCTGTAGCTGCGGCTGCGGGCCTCGTAGGAGTCTGACGAGAACTCACTGTAGGCAGACGAACAAGGTAAGTGGACGGTAATTTGAAAGGAATCCATGCACTTAGCAGTACCGTACCTACCCTGATGCACGGAGCTTTCCCGAGTGTAGATAAGGACCGAGCTTCGCTGCATCCTCTTTTGTAAGGCGGCCAGTCATTTTCCGCCCCGTGTGCGACCGAACGAACACCGAAATAGCGTTGCGATCGTGCCTGTTGTCCCGGTCCCACTCCAAAAAAAATTGGCATTCTATTCCGGACTTTATCTCTGCCGATGTAGAGCTTTACGGCCTTGACTGTCGACGAAAACATTAATTTCTCCATTTCCCTAATGGTGCGCGCGCTATCCAATGGCCCCACGACGAAGACGTCACAGTATAAGAACAACAATTTGTTCACTGGACGTCAGATCGCAAATCGCTTCTACCAATCTCTCCGCTTGCGATTAAGCGAACTTGCGAAACGGCTCACAGGCACCACAATCGCTACCCTAGCAACCTCTCTTTTGCCCATAATTGCAGGTTATCGAAAGAAAAGAACAGCAAAAGCCTCTAGCAAACGTCGCGAAAGTCGGAAGCGATGCCCATCAATCCCAGAGAAGACATGGTCCTTCACACGCCGACTAGGATAACACCAACTGGGGCCCAGCCTACAGAAATGGTCGCTGCGACTAAGGTAAGCGTTTTTTAACTAGATCCTGTAGAGTAATATGCGCGACGACTATCGCTATCGCTGCAATGTCGTCGACAGCCCCTTACGTACAGCCGAATTCAAATTTCGCGGTGGAACGCGCGGAAGGGCACGTGAGACGTTTATGCGTGGGTGCACTGTACTGTATATGTCTCTATTCCGCATTTTTCGTGCGTAGCGCGCTAACTAACTCATGACAACATCCTCTGGAACCATTCGGATGGCCGTAACTCGAAAACGACCCAAGCTAGGCATAATCGCCCCGACCAATTTGTTTTGCTTTGTCTTCTGTGTTATTTCGCATAGGCGGCAAATTGCGAAACAAAGCGTGGACTTCAGAAAATGACATTAGCAACCATTTTCGAAACGAAACTGAAGGGGAACGAAGCAACGAAGAAAAAATCGGCTCGACCATTTTTCAGAGGTGAGACAAAGTAGCGATTCCGTAGAAGACATCGGGTAGTTGCAAATGGATCGACTCCAAGAAACGAGGAATTTATCGCGATTACGCGATACACACGCAGGCGATCAACTTATTCTTAGAATCGAAGTTGGACTAAGTATCTATGATGCGCCTAAAACAGCTGCGAAGAACGTAAGTTCTACTTAATTTGAATTTCGTGGTCTTTTCCCACGAGGGGTCACGTGGAAACGTTATGCGTTGGTGAAACGTCTCATTCTTTTCTTTTCATTATCGGATTTCTTTGGTACCCAACTTAATCTTGAACGTACAAATAAAACAAATAAATAGGAGCTAATACAAGTAGGGTACTTCTATTCATGGGTACTTTTATTCGGAAAAGTGGTAAAAGACGTGAAAATGGGTACCTAATTTAAAAAAGTATCTGTAATTGATGGGTACTTAATATCCCGAATTTACGGTATATAGAATACTAAAAGATTAAAGATTACTAAACAAACGAGTTTAATTAAGATGCGGATCTCTTTTGGGGAACACGGGCCAAGCAGCCGGGTTTTGTACGGGTATCTTGGCTTCTCGCGCATGGTTTAAATTAGCTATTCTTGTAGGTCTCAGTCGCTGCTAGACGCAGATGTTGTTGCTCGTGCGTTAAACGCGTGCACGTAAGTGGTGCCCCGTGCGTTGCAGCCCGCCTTTCCCGCCCGACCATGAGATCTTTCACTAGCAATGGATTCATATATTGAAAAAAAACAGTATAAGAGAAGAACAGAGAGAAAAGGAACAACAGCAAAGGACGAAAAACGACAACAACTAAAACATAAATACATACAAAATTAAGAGCGGCTAATGGGTATTGGAATTGCAGCGTGTGCTAGCCACCGCCGCAAGACTAAGGAAGGTTGTCTGATTAGGCAAGATCTTCTTAACCTTATGTTGATAACGATTCTGGCATTTTGTCGTTGTAGGACATAGGAGATTCGGTTGCGCCAGTAATGGGCGAACGCAGATCGGTTCTCTAAGAAATCGACCGAAGGGCGGCGTCCAATGTCGCAAAAAAGCTCAATCGCCTTCAAACGCCTCAGCAACCACTAGTTGGAATAGATAGCCAATAGATGTAGCTGACCCCAAATATTTGATCGCTTTTTTTTCATCTCGCCTTGATGCCGCAGCACCGGAAGAATCCCCCGAATGTGACAGAAGGGCCGGTACTCGCGAATTCACGACACCACAGCGATTAGTTTAGTGCATTTAACTGCATTTTTGGTCTAGAAGGTAGTGCGAGCGTTAGCCCACGCCCATAACAACAAATTTGCAAACTGTAACTTCGAAACTAGACAAAAGATCTAAAATCGCTTCGACCAAAGTTTAGAGTATTCTTTTTAATGTTGTTTCGCGAGGGCGCCAGATCGCGATTCGCATCGCAGACTCTAGAAAACGGTCCTATATTGCCTTAGCAACGATACTTTAAAGCGTAATTGTAGGCAACCAAAAGAGCTTAATGGAAATTGCCTCGACCAATCTTTAATGTTGTTTCGCGTGGGCGCCAAATCGCGATTCGCATCGCAGACTCTAGAAAACGGTCCTATATTGCCGTAGCAACGATACTTTAAAGCGTAATTGTAGGCAAACGAAAGAGCTTAATAAAAATCGCTTTTACCAATCTTTAGAAAAGAGTATTTTGATGCGTTTCGCAGAAAGAACTAGGATAGTTGCTAAAGGATTGACGCCAAAAAACGAGGAAACGTACTTTTGCATTATAATGAAGGATTACTCGATCAGCATGCATAGGATCGACTAATCCTTCGAGGGAATCGTACAGAAATCATGCTACTATTGTTGCGCGTTCGCGAAACAATGGCACATCAATCTTATTTTGAATTTCGCGGCCTAGTCCGGGGGAGGGTCACATGGGAACCTTATGCGTGGGTGCACTGTACTATTGTTGCGCGTTTGCAAAACAATGGTACGTCTTTCTCATTTTGAATTTCGTGGCCTAGTTCGGGGGAGGGTCACGTAGGAACCTTATGCGTGGGTGCACTGTACTAGCCTGTCTTCTTCCTCTTCTGTGTTCTCCAGCCCCAGTCTGTCCTCCTCCCTTTCCCTGTGTTCTTCCAATTCCAGCCGGTCCTAATTTTTTGCTCCTGTAGCAGCAGCAATTCTTTTTTTTTTCTCCCGTCCTATCTGTCCCCCTCCTCGTCCCCTTCCTCTAACCTGCCCTTCTCCAGTGCCAGTCTGTCCGCCTCCTGTTCCCTGTGTTCCTCCATTTCTAGCCTGTGCTCCTCGTCCTCGTCCTCTTCCTCGCCCACATATCGTTCCACCTCCTCTTCCTATTCTGCTTAGTCCTTCTCCATGCCCACTTCCTGTTTTCGATTTTTCGGGATCTCGTCCTTCTTGTTCTAAAAAAATTAGAATCAGATTCGTATCTACTTCATTGTCAAAGCAATATATTACCGCCTTCGCTAAGCGAAACATCGTCTTTGTTTTCGCTGCTGCCACTCCATCGTTCACCGTCATTTCCGGTGCGCGCCGCTTTGGCGCTGTTGCCGCATGCTTGTCTTCCAGAAATTGTTCAATGGAAAATATAGTTTATTTGCCAATTTTTACCTTTTAAATTAATAGGCGACTATTAGGTGTGCTGGCCGTTTGAAGAGAGCAAATAAAATATCGTCATCGTCTAAATTGACGCTTCAGTAACAATTTGACCTCAAATTTTAAAAGTGATTACCGTCCTGAGCTACTTCAACTAGATCGCGAGGGATGCTCGGAAGAACAGCTTCTAAATCCGCTTTGGAAAGGTCGGCGACCTGATCCATGGTCCCTTCGAGTAGTCTCGTTATCATATCACCCTCCATAGCTTTGCGAAACGACAGGAAACGGAAAAACACGGTTTTTTAACCAGAGATAACAATACCGCGCCTTAAAGCAAAAATTTTACCGTAGCAACACATCAAAATTAATTTTTAAAAATTATTTGTAAGAAAAGTTTTAAGAAAGCGTCAATAAAGTGCAATTTTTGCCCGTATAAAAATACAGCAAATTCTGTTGTTCAAGCCGTTATTACAGACGTACGTCATTATTGGTCAGAACAGCGGCCGCAGCAGCAGCAGCAGCAGCAGCAGCAGCAGCAGCAGCAGCACCCACCGCAGCTACTGCAGCCGCAACAGCCGCAACAGCTACAGCCACCATAGATAAAGGAGTAGGAGGGATAGGAAACTCCCCTATCACGTGACCGTTTTCATGTCTTTATGACTAATGCGGTCATAGTGACGATTTTCCCGTACACATTTGCCTCTTCCGCGGGTTTCTGAATTGTGGTTTCTGAATTGTTTTGAAGAGCGATTTGTGTAGCCGGGCGAAGGTCAGGAGTGGCGTTGGGGAATTCTGTTACGTCGTAGTCTTCCCTGGGAGCTTGGTTCTCGGAGCAAAAGGTAGGTACTACAACAGGTTATATTGGATATATTATCTCTCTGGTCTCGTGACCACTGATAACCTCTACACGTGCACGACACTCAACAACTCAAACCACTACAACGGCTCCCCCTCTTAACAGAGCACGTGTCCTCACGGGACGACTACCGGGAGTAAAACAAAGCAACACTAAAGTCGTGCACGTTACAAGCACAGGAAAGGACAGGACAGTGAACGAAAACACACAAAGAAAGTTATTACCTACCAATCTTGGTCGGCAAAACGCTTCGGAGGTTGTCCGGCTGTGGCCCGTCTCGATCTTGAAGGCGGTGCTCCGTTGCCACTCGTCGAGGGGAAAGCCGGTTGTCCTGCAAATCCCGTCGAGCCGGTAGGGTACGTTGAAGTAGCAGAAAATGCAGTGCCATCAGTGCGAATATCCCCTGGCCAGTGAGGGTCTACGCCGTCGCGCGACTCTCGCTCTGTAGGACGAATCTCCTCCTCTGTCAGCCTCTGCACACCGTCTTCCTGGGGCCGCCACATTCCCAACTTCGGGCACGATGACGTTCGACGGAGCGGAAACGCTTCCAGCTCAGTCGTCATGTGACGACGCTCCCCAGGGTACATGAGTATGCACCCATCGTCATGGGCGTGGTGAGCGCTGCAGGTGAGGGCTAGCTTCTTCGTGAAATAATTTTTCTCCAAAGGAGGATAATAAAGAATGATACGCCGCACGTGCGTAGTGAGCACTTGCTGCGTTTGTAGATGAGAGATTTCGTAGTTGACGTTGGAAAGCCGTCGCTGAACTCGATAAGGTCCCGTGAAGCGCTCCTGGAGTTTCACCGCTAGACCAACTTTATGGGTGGGATTATGCAACAGGACGAGGGTACCGGGAGCGAGCTCGACCGCGTACTGTCGTCTGTCGTAATACTCCTTCCGTTTCACATCGGCCTCCAGTTGATATTGATTAGCAATCTCGATCGCTCGTCGAAGTCGTCGCGTCACCACCAGACTGTAGTCGTGGACGTCGTGGCGAGCTTCATCGTCCGAGGGAACGAACGCCGTCGTCGGTAAACGCGCGTCTCGGCCGTGCACCAAGTAAAACGGCGTGTTCTTGACAGCGTCGACGATACTCGTACGATAGGCGAACGCTATGGCTTCGACGTGTAGATCTCAATCGGTGTGATCGTCATTCACGTAAGTTGTAATAGCAGCTTTCAGGGTACGGTTAAACCGTTCCACTTGACCATTACATTGCGGATGATACGCAGTGGTAAAGATCTTCTTGATTCCCAAACGATCGGCCAAACGCCGGAGTAGTAACGACGTAAATTGAGATCCTCTGTCGGAAAGAAGTTCCTTGGGGCATCCATGGCGCAATATGATTTTGTCGACGAAAACGTCAGCAACCGTGATGGCATCGATTACGGCAACGGGCGTAATTTCTACCCAGCGCGTAAATCGATCGCCCATTGCTACCACGTACCGGTTTCCTCTTTCGCTAACCGGAAAAGGTCCCGCAATGTCGATTCCCACGGTCTCGAACGGCTGTGAGGCGCTGAACAGTTGTAGCTTTCCAGCGCGCACCGGCTGAAGACGTTTGCGTATTTGGCAGCGGTGACATGCTTGTACAAAATCCTTTATGTCCTGGCGCATCCCCTTCCAGTAGTACTGGCGCCGAACTCTGTCCGTCGTTTTCTCTCGACCGAAGTGTCCAGAAATTGGTAAATTGTGAGCAGCGGCTATTACATCGAATCGATCCACCGGTGCCAGATACGGTACAGTGAACTTCCCTTGCTTCCCGTTTTGGCTCGTAAAACACAGAACACCCGATGCCCCCTCGAGAGTGAGTGTCCCACGATCGCGAAATACCTCTTGTACCTCGGGAGGAGCAGGGTCGGGTGATCCTGCTGCCAGGAACCGTATCACAGCGTGTAGAACCGGATCGAGCAGCTGATTTTCGCGAAGTTCGTCGAAGGAAGGTACACGTACGGCACGAATGGCGTTCACGGTTGCCGTTGGTAAGCGGGATAGAGCATCCGCATTTTTGTTGGCACGTCCCGGCTTGTGACGGACCTCAAAAACGAAATCTTGTAATTGTAGGACCCAATGGGCCAAACGTCCAGACATTTTCGTCGAAGACATAAGCCAACGAAGGTTGGCATGATCAGTGATAATAATGAAGGAAGATACGACGAGATAGTGGCGAAACGTTTCGCAGCCGTAGACAACGGCTAAGAGCTCTTTTTCTCGCGTATCGTAACGGCGTTCTCGATCCTGGAGAACTCGGCTGGCGTACGATATGACACGCTCAAGGCCATCGGTACCCACTTGAGACAACACTGCCGCAATCGCATCGTTCGACGCATCCGTTTGCAAAAGGAAGGTGGCATCCCAATCAGGGTACGCCAAAATCGGTGCAGTCGTCAGACGCTCCTTCAACGTCGCGAACGATTTCACTTGCGCCGACCCCCATTCGAAACGTGCGTCGTCGCGCAGAAGGCGTGTGAGTGGTTGCGCCACATCAGCGAAATCGCTGATGAAACGACGGTAGTAGGAAGCGAGTCCCAGAAAGGATCGTAGAACCATTTTCGATGTTGGCGGGAGCAGAGACTTCACCGCTTTCACTTTCTCCGGGTCGACGTTGATTCCCTTAGCGGAAATAATGTGACCGAGGTAATAGACTTCCGTTTGAGCGAACGAGCATTTTGAAGGCTTGAGCTTCAATCCTGACTTCTCGATTCGACTGAGTACGTCACCCAAACGTTCGAGGTGTTCATCGAACGTGCGACCGAAAACCAAAATGTCATCGATGTAAACTAAGCACGTTTTCCACTTGACTCCGGCGAGGACGGTGTCCATCGCTCGTTGGAACGTACTGGGGGCATTGCATAACCCGAAAGGCATAACGAGAAACTCATACAGGCCTAGCGGACAAATGAATGCCGTCTTCGCGATGTCCCCTGGCGCCATCAAGATCTGCCAATAACCAGCCTGTAGATCCAAACTGGTGAAGTATAGATTGCCGCCCAGGATATCGAAGCAGTCCTCTATTCGATCTTTTCGCGTGATTTCGTTCAGGTCTCGAAAGTCAACGCAAAATCGTCGCGTTTTGTCCTTCTTGTCCCGAAACAGAATTGGGCTCGCCCAGGGTGACGTTGATTCTTGAATGATGCCATGCTGCAGCATTATATCGATTTGTCGTCGCGCTTCTTCCATTAACGGCGGTGCGAGACGTCGTGGCGGTTGATTCGTCGGTTTTGCGTCGCCGGTGTCGATCGAGTGTGTGACGCCTTTCAAACGTCCGTGTTCCTCCAAACCAGTAGCGAACGCTCCAATGTGAGCCTCAAGGACACACATCAATTGTTTCTGGTCGCAGTCTGCCAAATCTTCATTAACTGGAAATAAAATAGACTTTTGGCTGGACTCTACACGGTGAAGAGCGAGCACTTCCGCGGTCAACTCGACATCCTCTTCGTCTGTTTCCTTCGGCGGCGTTCGGTCGGTCTGTGGCTGCACTTCGTCCGCGGTCGTTAGATCTTTATCTTCCGGTCGGACCGGAAATTGCGCCGCTGGGAGCGAGAAAGGGCTGTAGGCCGACGCCGTGATTGCGCACACGCGGTGGGCCCCGTCGAACGCCGTCGTTTCGACCCCGTCTGCCTCAGACATCAGGCTCATCAGTCGCACTCGCTGTTCGTCGTCCTCTTTCCGAACCGTAATCGTTCCTTCTCGAAAGTCCATAGAGGCGCCGCTGTTGTGCAGGAAATCCTGGCCAAAGATGACTGGCAGGGCCAATTCGTCTGAAACGACAAATCGACAGTCGAAGGTGAGATCGCCGATTTCGACTGGTAGGATAACCGTCCCTCGCGCTTTCATGCTGCCTCCGTTCGCTACGGTGAGAATTGGAAATTCGTCGTTAAGAGTCACTCCTCCGATGTCCTCGACGAATTGTGACGATAGCGTAGACACTTCAGCTCCAGAGTCGAACAGGATTCGACTGGGCTCTACGCCGCCGACCGTGACACCCGTGGGCGTTTTCGCAGGTCGCTCTCCTGCGGTCACGGCATTCACTTTTGCCTGTTCCGTCTGCCTTCCCGTTGTGGACTTATCTCGGTTCGGAGGGTGTAGCTTGAAACATTGATCCTTCGTATGGCCACGCATCTTGCAATGGTCGCAGCGCGGTCCAGACGACTTCTTTACTTCCGTAAGCAAGCGCGTGTTCTGCTCCATTTTGTCCATCATCTCTTTGTGTTGCCCCTTTATCACCTCGATGAGTTCGGTCTGCTTTTCCGCTAGCGTCGCGAGTACGTCTGTAAGCGATTTTCTCCTCGGTGATGCGTCGCGCTTGCTGGTTTTCGACTCGTGTCGCCTCGGTGCGTCGCTCGTTCGCGTTTCGATAGCGAGGCACTCGCTATTCGTCTTCGAGCGGAGTCGCCAAATCCTCTCCCCTGTTCGCGCTAACACTTCCGCTTCTTCGAGGTCGCGCGGGCGACCTCGCACTAACTCGTCGCGATATTCCTGGCGCAGTCCGTTGACGAAGTGTTGCACTTGCATCGGTTCCGACAGCGCAGCGGGATCCACTTCTAAGAGTTCGAATACGAGGTTTCGAAATCGTGTCGTGAACGTGTCCACGTCCTCGCGTAGTCCTTGGCGACATTCGATCAGTTTCTCAGTGTAGTAGACTTGCGGGTCTGCGGGGCCAAACTTTCGCTTCAGGAAAGCGGTGAGAGCTTCCCACGTAACCCTTTTATCGCGCCTTTGTAGTTGCCGCTCAAAGGCGACAACCTCGCTCCTTGCTCGACCGCTGAGCACAACGCGAGCGTTGTGTAGCCGTTCGCGGCGCGACCATCCGTCCGCGTCTGCCACTGCCTCCACCTGGTATAACCAGTTGCGGAGTTCGTCGTAGTCGTGGCCGTAGAATTTGTCCAACGTCCTTGCGTGGCCGGTTCGTCGCGGCGCGGCGCGTCTACGCCTCACGTCTCGCTCGCGCGGGCTTTCGATTTCTTCCTCGTCGCTCGACGATTCGTCCGGCGACGATTTCGGGCTAGGCGCCGGTTTTTCGAATAGCACTCGGGGCGTCGACTGTGCTTGGCGTCGTCGCTGACGTTCGCGCTTTCGCTGCGAACGCGATTTGGGCGTAATAGCCTGCTGTTGCTGTTTCGCTTCAACTTGAGGCGTCGTGACTGCCTGCTTCTTCTTCGGTGGCATGGTTCGTCTCGTTCGCACGCTCCGTCCGTGCGACACCAGGTGACCACTGTTCGGCCACTCCCCCTTGCAACGGCCCTTGTTCGAATAACCGAAACCGCGGGTAGCCGGACGGAGACAAACGGCGTCGATTCGTGCCGACTAACTGCTCGAGTGATCGGCGTCACTTTCGGGACCAGCCAAATTCAGTGACGTTCATCCAGTCAGCCGACTCTTCGACAATCGTCGCGCCCCGTTTATCCAGCTACCCGGATTCTCCACCACTTTGTAGCCGGGCGAAGGTCAGGAGTGGCGTTGGGGAATTCTGTTACGTCGTAGTCTTCCCTGGGAGCTTGGTTCTCGGAGCAAAAGGTAGGTACTACAACAGGTTATATTGGATATATTATCTCTCTGGTCTCGTGACCACTGATAACCTCTACACGTGCACGACACTCAACAACTCAAACCACTACAATTTGTACGCGAAATTTACCAAATTTATTGCTCCGCTGAAGGTACTTTTATTAGCCCTGAGCACTTGAAGCACGCGCCTGTACGTGTAAGTTATTAGGGTCGGCGTGACAGCTTGCACAATATCGCTATTAGCTTCTCCAGCTTGCCTTTTCCAAAGCATGTTTTGCGTCAAGCAGACGTCTAAAGAGTAGGAAAAGTGACAGAGACGGCTCTTATTCTTGCCTGCGCCCCCTAACTTTCGCTATAGCCGAGCTTTTAGCGATGGCGACGCGCGCTATTACCGCTTTTGTCTAGCCTCGCGTGGCCAGGCCCTTTTTCCTGATCTCCCGGGATACTCCGAGAGGGGAAAAGGGTTAAATACAGCTTCTCACCAACTTAATTAATGCGCATCTAGTACTATTTTAACCTAACCCTAACCCTAACCCTTTTCCCCTCTCGGAGTATCCAGGAGATCAGGGAAAAGGGCCTGGCCACCAGAGGCTAGCTTTTGTCCGAGAGTACACTCCGCACTCGAAGGGCTTTTTAGTTAAGAAGATTTACTACACTGCGGGAGACATGTAAAGCTAATGCCAGAGGGTAGCCACTTTCCCAAACTCCATCCAGTATAAGGGCTAAAGACGCCGCCAATTTTCTTCAGTCTCTGCTTAGAGTGCATTCTTTCTTTTCATTTATTCCACTCTTCTCTTCACCAGCAAATGCCTAAGAAGAAAAAAGTAAAGCTGACGCAGCGCAAAGACCGACAGCTCCAAAGGCAAAAGACGAGTGAAAAACGAATGATACCATCGAACCCTATTCCACCACCACGGTTCACGTGGAACAAAATAGAACTTAAAAACAGTGTTCTGGTGTCAAGAATTGCTGCTACACCATCGTTTCTGAATTCAACAGCAACGTCCGTTCCTTTTCCCTGCACGTCTATCTCTCACTGCTTTTCCGTGTCGTCGGAAGGTGTGTCGAACCTGTCCGTGCTAGGTATTTTTCTCGACATCTCCAGCTGCCACGCACTGCAAAATCTGCCCTTGGACCCAGCTCAAGTTGACAATGTCGCAATCGACGCCTTTTTGGAATTTTATTAAAATCTGAAGATATTCCCAGGAAACGCAGACGATCACTTGGTCCGTATGGTGAAAGCTCTAAAAGGACAGATAAAAAGAAAATCAGGAAAAGTTCGTCAGTACCTTCATGTCCATTCTCTGCTTGACAATGCTGCTGGAACTGTGCGCTCATCCTCTTGCCAACTCATTGTACAGCAAGACGTGAAGCAGTGCAGAGACTGTTTTCGATGCCGAGCTACTCTGCAAATGCGCAACAGTCGGTTCCTCAAAGAGGATCGTTTTAATCCTAATAATCGCACCAGGAATGCTGCTCTTAACACACCTCAGGGCTCCAAGAAAATGTCTTTTCTTGCCAAAGAGTAGAAGAAGCTTCAGAAAAAAGTTTCTAGGCAGAAAGCTGCTATTGCTTTGATCCTGCAGAAGAATGCTGTCAAGCTTCCGTGTGATTTCCACGAAAATATTTGTAAAATCATACAATCCAATTCGACAGTAGTCGAGAAGACGTTTTTAGCTGGGTCGTTTTGCCGTCTTTTCTGGGAACAGCAGAAACATTAGCCGTAACCAAAGGCGCACAGGGCATGAGATGGCATCTTCTAATTACTCGGTGGGCCGTACATCTCAAGTCGCTTTGCTCTAGTGCATATCACGCTCTTGGTACAGCGGGATTCATACGACTGCCTCCCTAGCGCACTCTGCGCGATTATAGTAGTTTTTAGAAGAAAAAGTTGGTTTTCACTCGGACCTGAACGTGCAACTTATGGAAGAAGCTAGACTCGGCTCTCTTACCGATGCACAGAAATACGTCGTCGTCGTCTTTAACGAAATTCGCGTAAAGGAGGACCTTGTCTACGAAAGACATCAGCAGGAGATCATTGGATTTGTCGATCTAGGAAATATACCAAACCAGCTACGCGCTATGGAAGGGAGCGAAAAACTTTCAAAAGCTAAAGCGCTCCAACCGGATGTAGCTACGCATGCATCAGTGAAAAAATGATTGCAACGATAGCCAAGAGATCTGTTATAAAACTCCTAATCCCTATAGTGAGGAAGAAATGTGAACCTTTACGATATCATGTACAGCTCATTAATCATACGTATGCGGCTTAGATTTGTCTACTTCCTATCCGACGTACCGCATCATGTGAAGACGACACGAAAGTGCTGGTCGCACTCGTTCGAAAATAGCAGCTCAAGTCGATGCATGAGGGTAAGTAAGCCTTGGGTTTCCTGCATTAAAGTTATATACATGCTAACTAAAGATGAATGACAAATACATAACGTGGCAACATCTGATTTACCGCTATACCTGTCACAATAAGGTGAAGGATAGAGCGGGGCTGTTCCTGACAAATAAAATCACGTACGAGCATGTCTACCTCAACTTTTACTCTAGAATGCGAGTTGATCTTGCTGCCCAGGTGAGATACACTCAAATAACATTATCTGTAATCATTTAAAATCTATTAGGTTCTTGGTAAAAGTGTTGCTTTCGCCATGGAGTACTTTAAGATACCTGAATCAGAGGATCAGTTTCTTTTATTAAAATGTTCGACAAGGCATTTGATTGCCTCAATGTGAGGAGCAGAGACAACGTCAAAGAAAATCGAAGAGCCTATTTTAAACCTGAGGACAAACGACTGAGAATATTTATAACGCATAGTCACATTTGAAGCTAGAAACTTGTACTAAACATGTACCTCTCAGTGGCTGGAAGATAGTTTTCTTGGATATCTTGAGAAATGGGAGCAGCAACTAAAAAAGAGAGAAATTCTGTCAAAATCTGACAGACAACGGATGACTTTGAGTACTGAAACTCTAGAAGGATGGAAGATGACGGGTACGTTCAATTACATAAAAGCGTTTACCTTGAAGATGTCATTTCTTTGTAGTGAAATCGTTCTTCGAAATGCTCCGTTTTTGCTGCAGCTTCCGGGAGCAGAAGCATGCTTCTTGCTCAGCGAGCACTTCCGTCAGGATCCCTTAGAAAGTTATTTCGGCGACTAGCGCAGCAGAGGAGGAAGAAATGACAATCCGTCTGTAAAGCAGTGCGTCGATAATAGTGCCATAATTCGACTTTAGAAGTCAGCAGCACAGAACCCTGTTCGGGAAACTGTCGTCGAAAGTTACGCTTCGTACCAGAAGAAGTCGTCGATAGCAGTCCCGTTCCTAAGCGACGAAAAGTAGACAAGGAGAACAACAAATCGTTGCTTTATTAGGAGATACAAGTATGTCAGTCAATTAGAAGTACAAAGTGACTTTCGAAGAATTGTTGTCGTCTTAGTGCCCTTGTTTCTAGAACGCTTGTACTTCTCTATCAGTGACGACGCTAAAGCAAACCCTCTAATAGCTGTCCATAGTCGAACCATTTCCTTTAGCAGATATATTGCACTCTCTTCATCGGCCACGCAGGCCGAGAGCGAGGTCCACTGCTGCAGCAGCAGCTCGTTCGAGATGACGGCTTGAACAATGTTACTGTCCGCTGATGCAGTCTCAATCCGTTTTTGTAGCAGACTCCGGACGAGGTTTTCCATGGTGACAAAAAGTTCAAAACACTCGTTGCTGACGCAAAAGAGTCTGACTGTGGTTATGATATCTAGCTATCTTGCGATGTAATCGTCGAAGCTTGAAAAAGCGTAATCATGATCATGTTCAATAGACGGACAATGACGTACGGTGTCAATATCATCCATGTCGACGACTAAGCCTATCAAAAAAGAGCAGAATGAAGTCAGCTCTTTCCGATTGAACGCCTGAATACTTCTTTAGCAGCTTCCTAGGAAGAAACCCTGCGGCATAGCGCAGAGCATTCATCTCATTGCCTGTCAACGTCACTCTTTCTTCGATCGACATCTCGTAGTTGCCCGGCTGTCCACACTGCCTAATGCAACAGGTATCAAACATCTTTTGATTCACTGCTGGCGAAAGTAGTCGGTCTCGGAACGGTAATTTGGCTGCTAAATAAATATCAATCCATATTGAATGAAGTCGAGTCATTCGGAGACTTTTGAATGACTAAATGGCATCTTCTCTCCTTTTTGCGCTTGATCGAAACTTTTTGGTGCTGTTGAAGCATCCGAGGATGAGCCTTTGGAGCTCTTGGACCGATTTTCCAACGGATTCCTCCGAAATGCGCTGCAACAATGTCTTCGTGTCTTCACGAAGAAGTTCAAGCCGCGGAACATCCCGATCGACAACCTTATCTGAAATAACCTGCTCCAAAGAGCTCCGAAAGAGATCCATAACTTGCGCATCAGTCATGGAGACATGAAACACAGTCACGTGATAGGGGAGTTTCCTATCCCTCCTTCTCCTTTATCTATGCAGCCACAACTGGGTAACCAACCGCCGCCGGGTCTCCTTAAGGGTCTGCAAGTGGATCATTTCGCGCCGCCGGCTGACCCTGTTGGGCAGCTAGAGCCGCTCGCGAACAATACGGCGTGGTTCGAGGCGCTGATAAAAACCACGCCGGACGACGCCGCCTTTTTTTGCTGGGATACTCCCTGGGCGTAGTCCCAGGGCGCATCGCTGAGAAAATTACCGCACGCGAGTACGTCTATCTTGCCGAGCTGTTTCTCGACAATGCTGAGCTGCTGCGGCGCAGGGCCAAGTGACAATGGCAGTGAAGGTGCTGATTGTAAGGGAAAATGTTCAGAGAAACCAGCAGTGACAAGACCGGAACCTACTCCAGCTGAAGATTAGGCTCGAGGGTCCAGCCTGTGTTTGGTCCCGCGCGCGCTACGCACGGTCCCAAACATCAGGCTGGAACGTCGTGACAGAGGGTGGGGTAGGATTTTAGCAGCATCCAATCACCGGCCAGTATACGAGAATTCGTAGACTCGCCGGTGATTGGCTGGAAGGCCGTAATTGCGTTATTGCGTTGTGATCGCGAGCGTCGCGCCGTAATTGCGTAAGATCGCGGTCGAGCGTTTCCATCACGACGGTCAGCCGGAAATCGGTGTCGAACGGCCCGAACAGTCTTTGGCCTTACCAAACGCTCGACAACGGACTTCGCCAAGTCCCGTTCTCAGCGAGGAACGCCCGCTGGGCGACGGGAGTCGGTGAACCGCCGTTCGTCGACCGAAATGTCCACACGCATCGCGGCGCGATGCGTTTGTTAAGGCCAAAGACTGTTCGGGCCGTTCGACACCGATTTTCGGCTGACCGTCGTGATGGAAACGCTCGCCCGCGATCTTAACGCAATTACGGCGTGACGCTCGCGATCTAACGCAATAACGCAATTACGGCCTTCCAGCCAATCACCGGCAAGTCTACGGATTCTTGTATACTCGCCGGTGATCTGATGCTGCTATAATCTCACCCCACCCTCTGTCACGAGGTTTCAGCCTGATGTTTGGGACAATAATCTGCTCGTTTGAGAAAAACTGGTGTGACACACCAGTCGAGATGATTAATTAAGGCTCATGGCGTGACAATGTCACAAAAATAGCAAGCAACACTGAGGATCGTCGCGACAACAGATATGTTATTTCTGAAAATGTAAACTGAAAGAAATGCCCGTATTTCTGGCGCATTAAATCCTACGTCCTTCTTACGAGTGTGTCATTCAGTTTACATTTGCAGATCGTGAAAAAAATCGCTAGTTGATATATAATTCTGCGAAGTCGCGTTGGAGCTGTGAAAATCGGTTTCCGAATAATGGTTGAAAGCGGCTTGTGATCTGATTCTACAACGATGCTCCTTCTCCCGTACAGGTTTTGGTCAAGTCGGTCGCACGCAAAGACTATTGCGAGTTGCTCTTTTTCGATCTGAGCGTAGTTTCTTTCCGCAGCTGTAAGTGCTTTCGAAGCGTAATGGACCGGGCTTCCCTCCTGCATCATGGCAACACCAAGCCCATTTTGTGAAGCATCGCACGGGATTGTAATTTCGTTTGCCGGATCAAAATACGCTAGAGTTTATGCGGTTGCGACTAGTGTCTGGATCTCTGTCCAGGCTTTTCCGTGATCTCTTGTCCACTTCCAGTCGGTTCCTTTCTTTTCGAGTTGGCGTTGTGGAGCACTTACGTCTGAGAGTCGAGGCAAGAACTTTGCCAAATAATTCACCATTCCCAATATTCGACGCAGGCGTCGGCATTTTTATGATCGCTTCGATCTTCCTTGGATCTGGTGCGACTCCTCTGTTTGCCCACTCGTGGCCAACAAAAATGGCCTCAGTACGTCGAAGTTTGGTCTTCTCCGGGTTGAGTTTTTGTCCCTTCTCCCGAGTTCGTTGTAAGAATTTCGTGAGGTTTGCGTCATGGTCCCTTATCGCGTCCTCCTGGGTGTCCCCATATTGGATGATAAGAAAGTCATCTGCAATAACTTCTACTCCACGTAATCCTTCAATAATTTCGTGCATTCGACGTTGCCATTCCTCTGGTGCATGCAGAGGCAATACCGAATGGCATACGCAACCATTGATATCTTTCTTATGGCGTGTTAAACGTCGTCAATAAACTCAAGTCCTCAGCCGGAAGAACATGCCAGAATCCAGTTTTTGCGTCTTAATTAAATATCTTTCTTATGGCGTGTTAAACGTCGTCAATAAACTCAATTCCTCAGCCGGAAGAACATGCCAGAATCCAGTTTTTGCGTCTTAATTAAATTGAAAAAACTTTTGCGCGGTGCAATAGAGACGAGGTATCGTCGAATGTTGGCAAGGAATAGTGCGACCTCTTTATAACTTAATTCAAGTGTGGCGGGTCCACAAAAATTCGCACTTTTCGGGACGGTTTATCAAACACTACCATTGAGTTCACCTAATCGGTAGGTTCGGTCACTGGTGTGACGACGTTCAGTGCTTGCATTCGGTCAAGCTCTTGTTTCACGGCTTCTTGCTTGGCGTAAGGATTTTTCGCGGTGGTATCATTTGCGGGACTGCATCTTCGCTGATGCTGATTTTATATTCGCCTGGAATAGCTCTTAGTCCTCCAAAAACATCCAAGAAGGGCTTTAAAGACTGGGTCTCGTGCTATATTTTCTTGTGCGGCTGAATTTTTCAATTTCGATGTCGACTTATCCATTTCTTAAAAATCGCCAACTGCTAGATTATTGTTGCTATTCTTAATTTTGATCAAGTTCATGTCATGGCACGCAAGTCGACTTTCTGAGCAGTGATGTCACGACGTCCGGAACGACTATAAACCAAAGTCGATAGGCTTCGTTTTTTCTCGTGATGATTAGCGATGCTGCTCCTCGTGGAATCTCCTTGGCTTTGTTATGCATTACAAGCAGTACTTTTTTCGATGAAAGCTTTTTGCCTGTTGGATCATTCGTCGCGGCAACGTAGTATTTGAACGGAAGTATGTTGCGCGTAGATCTCGTATCGAGTTAGAACGTAATCGAATGTCCCGTCTCCAACGTTGAGAATGTTGCCATAGCGCGCTGTCCTTTTGCGGGGAATTACACATGGACGATCAATCGACAACACACAGAAGTCCGGTACACTTCAATAAGCATAGTGATTCGTTTATGCAAGGCACATGCTGCGTCGGCGTGTGAGATCCTATTAAATACCTGGATTGGCGATGAAAAACTGACTATCGCAATGTTAATTTGACTATGAAATGAAGCACTAACGCAGCGAAAGAGCCTAACGAAAAGGCCAATCTCTTCTGAAATTGATCTTCACATGCCCTAGAGCTTGAAATGTGTCACAGCTGAGAAGGGGCGTCACCTCTTTGTTTACGACGAGAAATGTCGTTAGGTAGGCGTGGTCCTTCCTATCGATTCGTAGATTCGCTTGGCAGTACTACTAGTAAGTGAGCGCGTTAGGTTAAACAAAAGACAGACTATTTTTATCTGTAAAGTTTTTAATTAAACATCTTGTCAAAGCCTAAGAAAAAAATGGAGGTTATATAATTGTTAGCTGCTCCAAATTTTATAAATTTTTCAATAGCTGAATTTTTATTAGTATTGTTAAAACAGACTTTGTTTGATCTGTCATGAAAATTTTGACCCCCCTAAACGAGTGACCCCCGGGTGGGTTTTCCATGGAAAACTCACCCCCCGGGTCATTTTTCCATGGAAAACTCACCCCCCGGGTCATTTTCCATGGAAAAATGACCCCCTGTTAAAAAAAGGGTTCCCCCACCCGGGTCATGAATGAAATCAGAGGTTGCAGCTTTGGAAATTCTTGTCATCGACGAAGCCTCAACCGACAATAATATTGCCATTCTTGAAAGATTTTGTTGTGACATGCAGAAGTCGGACATGTCTCCACAGGTGAAATATAACAGTTCTGTTTTAGATTTTTAATCTAAACATAACAGCTTGTCGTTGGTGATCAAAAAACCTGCAGTAACATTCGAAGTGCGAAGAGGGTGAAGATATGTGAAGACAACCCCTTTCATCAACTCAGTTGGGCATGCGAATGTCCTGGTAAGAAAATTTTCTTTTGAAATTCCGCGTACACTTTCCTTACCTTTCCTGTCTCTCAGGTGATTTCCATTTTGCATGGTAGTGCTTGCGCGTCATTTTTAATTCAGTTTGGGGATCTGAACGCGACAAGGGATCGCTCTGCCATCTCAAAAACGTTGTCAATCGGAAGCATGCAGATAAAGGGGTCAAAGTTTTCAACAACAGAGACGAATTTCTGTCTCACGTTTTCCAGGCCCACCTTAGCCGCAGTTATGTCTTACTTCAAAATTTCGTCAACTGATGAAGAACTATCAGTGTCAGGCCCATTCGAGCAGGTATCTGCGGCCTCCATGGATCGGGACCCCTGGGTGCGTCATCAAAGTCGCGTCATCGGATCGCCTCGTGGAAAAGCACGTGTTTTATCACGTGACGGGCTTCGACCAATCAGTAGCGTGCAGGAGGAATGTCTAATACTGAAGCGTGATTGGTGCGGCTTGGTCATGTGAAGCAGTTGGGTCCAGACTGTGGGTCGAGATGCGAGCGCCCGTATGCGGAGCGCGCGTTAGACCGACCCACAGTCTGGATCCTTGAGACAATACTTACTCATGCTAGATTGCTTGCGCGTGCTAAATAAGCGATCAAACAATTTTAAAGGCTTTCAGAGCATTTGTTGTAAAGATAAAAGAACTTAGCTGTCTTGACAACTGTCAGGTTTGTTTTCTTTGCAGCACAACCAAATCTTCGTGGCAGATGTTATCTAAGCATTTTTTAAAGTGTAGGAATTGTTTGAATTTATTTTATTAATTTTACTAGGTGTTCAATTTTCGTAATACGTTTACGTACACTTTTTGGTGCTTGAGCACTGTAAGGACAGTCCCGGTGACTAAGACCACGCCGTCTCGTTATCCACCCTTCCAAAACGCTCAAGACGCTGCTGTTAGCAGCGTTTATGAAGAAATGGAACAACAAACCAGAAACTATTCACGAGCAACGCGAGCGCACCTATTTCGCTTTGAAGAAATCTCTGTGGGTGAGTTGAGGACCGAAATGGTTGCTCGATCAGTCAATCAATCGATGAATCCATTTATCGATAGTCAATGCTCTTATTTTTACTGTCGCGCCAAAAAGAGTGCAAGAAACTTACGGAGAGTCGTTTTCAAAAAGCCTGCAATATACGTTGGCCTGAAGCGACGACAGTTCTACAATGACTGTACCCACTCAGACGCAACGGGCGGGTCATTCGCGTTCATAATCAGCTTAGAAGATTGGAAACATCTTGTGATAAAAGTAACATTAGCGTTGGAGTGATAACCGTTCCTTCCACCACTTTAATGGCTCTCCAGCGCGTTTGCAAGTAATATTGTATTGCAAGCGTATACCTTTAGTAATTAAAGACTTCAGATTTCCTGGCCTGAAGCAAGTGTAAGCTCAAACATAGCAATTTTTGTTAACTAGCGCGCAGAATTTACGTCACTAAAAGCACGTGTTGTCCGGATGCAGTTTTTAGTTGCTCGTTTGTCTTTTTACCTTCTTCTTTATCAGAGAAAGTCAAAGTCTTCAGAAAGTATGTTATAGCTGTTCTTTCGACAAAGCTTATGCAGAATTCGTGTCGCGAATTTGGCAAAAAAAACAACGCTTCTGTCATTCTCCTTTCTTACCGTATTTAAGAATTTTTAGTTTATCGTCGAAAACCGCTACAACACCCCCACACTGTTGAAAGCGATGTGACGCCTGAACACCAAATTAGTGCCTGCTACTGCAGTCGAAGCCGGTTTAATGAATTGAATAGAAACCCGATTAGTGGAAAAGTCGAATATCTCGAACGCTACAATAGAGATCGCTGCGGAAGCGCAGAAGAAAAAAGGCAGAGACGGGAAAAGAAGAGAAGTTCAGGAGGCACTAGCGATGTGGCTTGACCAGAAAATTCATCAAGGGGCATAAGAAACAGGTTCCATTCTGAAAGAGAATGCGAAGATTTTGCAAAAAAAGGGGAAGGTTTTCGTTCCTTCAGACGAGTGAGTGGCTGTCTTCGTCAAAAAACGTTACAACATTGTCTGCCGAAAACAGCGAAGAGTTCAGCTGATCATAGAGCCGCTGAATTCTGGTTCAAAGAACGATTGCCTGAAATTCAGTTTTCCCTTCTCTCCCGCAGACATCTACAACACAGACGAGACGGGTCTGTACTTTCGTGGTTTGCCCGACAGAAGTCACACATCGGCGAAATATAAGTTGTCTGGCTGCAAAGTTCCCAAGAAAAGATTCACGGTCCTTGCCTGCTGTAACATGGATGGCTCGCACAAGCTTCCCTTGATGATGATTGGGAATGTAAACCACCCACGCTGCTTTTCGAAAAATCTTTCGAAGCTGCACTTACTTTACAAAAACTGAAAAAATGCTTGGTTGACATCTGACAATAGTTAAAGCTTTCGTGAATCTGGCGATGCGCTTATTCCGATAGCGATAACAGTCACCAGCACACCTCCAAAGAGACAGAGACATGACACAAAAACACTTCCGTGAAATTAGGACACTACTAAAATTAATCAATCTTTTTTCTAAGACGCAGACGGCAATACAGTCGGATAAGCCTCGTACGCACAAAGTTTACAGCGATATAGCGAGCTTTAGATTTTGGAAGTTCATGCTGATTAGCACTGTAATTGATTTAGTGACGGGGCGTTTTGGAGAGTGCAGGTAAGCCCAATTTGCCAAGGCTCAATTAAAGCTTAAAGGATACATTGCAACGGCGCAGTAACGTTGATTGGCCATGCAGACCTGATAATTGATTTTCTTCTGATATTGCTGTCTGTAGCGAAACGAAAAATTTGTGCATTTTACAATGGTTTCATAACTTTTATTGCAAGTTTGAAAGCATGGCTACAGGTACTTGTAAAATAATTAACTGAATCGGTTCGATTCCGAACAAGTGCAGGCAGATTCACATCTAAATCTTCGTAAAACACCTGCTTCCAAGACCCCTCTTTTCTATAGCCGGATCATCCAAAAAAGTCTAACGTAATAAGAAATTTAATAAATTTTTAAATAATAGACAAATTTGTTTAACAACGTAAACGATTGCAGTTTTGCTTTTGCCAAATCCGTTTGGCTAGCACGTGTAGCTTCCGTTGTCGTGCGCTCTGTTTTAAAGAAAGAGCGGGTAAAGCGTTATTTAAATTAATAAAAAATATTTAAAAAAAGTAAAACATATTGCAAATATTTGACAAACCAATGTTTTTGGCATAGAAAAACTAGCGTTTGAAGTTTTTTTCACAAGTTTAATTTTGAAAAAACATTTTTCTTCTATACAGCGATTTTCTTACCTGATAGTAATGTCGCTAAAAAGAGATTTGAAGAAGCTCAGAGGATATTAAATGAATGCATTGCTACAGATCGTGATGCATCTCACTTCTGATTCCACTAGGAATAAATAAACATAACGGGCACGTAACAAATAGCTTTATCAAGGAAATGCAGTAAAGGAGCACGTTGGGTTTTTTCGCTCGCAGCACGCAAACCTATATGCGAGCTAATAATGAGCCTCTTGACCGAAGGGGCAGACGTTTTTGCGGAAAATGAGGTATGCTCACTAGCGTTGTTAGGCAGTTTGATGCACTTAAGCTTTTTCTAAAAAAGGAGAAAAAGATAATTATAGCGTGCTGAGATGTTCGGGGATCACATGATGGCTCACGAGAGATACATAAACTGGCCTTCGTATGGGCTAGTGCATTGTTTATTTTAGAAAGCTTTTTCAGTTCAAGCAAGCTCCGAAGTAGGCGCAAGACATCGTAAAAATGTAACTTGTGTTTTTCTGTCTGACAATCTGCACTGTTCTCTTAGATAAATTTCCGAGCGATAGTGACAAAGTTACATAGGACGACCTCAAGTACTTTGCTTATGCTAGAGCGTCAAAGTGGGAAGAGATCGGATATGAACTCCTCTCAAGATGCGATAACAGATATAATTGTAAATCAGCGCCTGATGGCAACAATTTGTAAACTAGTGAAGGCATTTGGTCACGCAGACATTTCCACAACCTACGTAGAAAAAGATGGTCAAGAATGTTTTAGACATTGTTTTCTAACTACTGTCTCTACTTTTTTACCGGAAAGATCAGCCTGCTTTCCTCATTTGTATCGAGGATACTTTGTAAGATACAGTTGAAGGGCGCAGCTATTACTACACTTAGGACTTCTCTGCTAAGTACAGATACCGTAATAGTTACAACAGAGCCATACTTTCTGACCTGCTCGTATTATGTATTCGTATGTGCACTAGTAGGCGGAGAATGTTAAAGTAGAACTGTCATTACATCAACAGAAGACATAATGTAGAAATTGGCAGCTTACAAAATAACCTTTGCAACAACATAAATAAAATATGAGTCCTAAGAAAGACGGTGACCAGCACGAAAACTTCTGCTGGAAATGAAAGGTACTCGTTCTGTATGTGACGAGAACAACCGGATTTTTGATGATCGGTTTACAACATTAAAACTGCCTGACAAAAGTTGAAAAGACGTGGAGAAGTTGACGACGGGGAGAAAAAAAACGCAAACTGCAGACGAGCAGTAAAGTCGAGCTTTGAGCACAAAAGGGCCTTGACCAATTATATCGAGCATAATAGGTGGCCACGACGGATTTCTCAATCGTCGCGCCGCTCAAGAAAATCAGACGCGGACGTCGACGAGATATCGTTTGCGATGGATCCAAAAATGATTAATGCAAGCACTGAGCGGATGACTGAGATTATATTTGTCAATTGAGGAACATAAGAAAGTAATGAGGTTTATATGCTAACCCTAACCCTACACGCTAACCCTTCCCAGTTCCCACTAACCCTTTTCCCAAAACAACAGTCTGGTCAGACACTTGTTCACCCGGTTTGTTACAGTTTTTTAGCCCGGCAAGCCAGCACAGACATTTCGTATCTTCAAAATTAAGTGGAAGATCAAGTTAAAACCGCTCTAGAGGAAGACGTGGTCCAATTTCACAAGAGGGTTATTCGCCGAGTCAAAAGGCCTAGACATTTTGACTTTTCCTCCGCTACAGTACATGCCCTTTGCCTCTCGTCTCCACATAAGAGCTTTGCAATGCGGGCACTGAATATGCATTGCGCCTACGTCGTTCGGAGTAGGACCGACTATGTGGTATCTAAAATAAGATAATGATTACGGCCAAACAGAATATGTCGATCTACCTGTATGGAAGAGGAGCATTAGGCCTATCTCGTCTTTCGTTCTTGCCGCGGTCGTTGTTTGTAATCCTGGCATTGCGCCTTGGCTGATTGCGCGCACTGACGTCGTCGTCGTCGCCGTCGTCGCCGCCATCGTCGTCGCCGCCGTCGCCGTCGTCGCCGTTGTCGTCGCCGTTGTCATCGCCGCCATCGTTGTTGCCGTCGTCGTCGCCGCCGCCACCGCCGCCGCCGCCGCCGTCGTCGTCGTCGCCGTCGTCTCCGTCGTCTCCGCCGCCGTCGTGTTCGTCATCGTCGTGTTTGTGGCCATCGCGGCTGTCGTCTTCGTCGTCGTGGCCGTCTTCGTCGTCGCGGCGAAGAGAGGTGGGTTTAGGGGAAGGGACAGAGCGGTGGGTAAAAGAAATGGAAGGGGTCCTAGAAGAAGAACGACGGGTTAAAGCAGAACGGTGGGTGAAAGAAATGGAAGGGGTCGTGGAAGAAGAGCGACGGTTTAAAGCAGCGTCATCATTGGCCTTGCGCTCAGACGACGGCGGAGAAGAAGTTTCAGAATCGGGCAGACGAATCTTCTTGCACGGCGTGTCGGCAACGCGTCGTCCAATTGCGGACTTCGGTTGTTCGATAACAGTTTCGTTCGCTTGCGCTTGCAGAAATGCTTGCATGAATCGAGTCGACAACTTTCGCGTCGAAGCATTCAAAAAATAAGCAGACATGTAAAGCCCGGATGTGGTCATTGAGAGCAACTTTATGGCGCGTTATCCGTGCCAAAAAGGCACTCTTGCACTTCAGCCGGTTTCTCATTTCAGCTCTGGAGAAGACGGGATATGAGCTGATGCAAACGACGGGATATGGCAAAAGGGAATTCAAAAGAATTGGTGATGTGTGTGGCGCGGATGTCTTGAGAGCGGCTTTGGGGCAGGCGAAGTGCTACCTACATACGACCGCTCATCAGCGCCATTGATCTCACTCCTGTGAAGAAAGAACAAGATAAATCAAAATCGGTAAGAGTCTTACAACCTTAATTATTAAACAGCGCTGTTTTTTGTATTGAAAAATTTGAAAATAGATTACAGTTACATGTCCTCACTGCGATATTTCCAAACCGATGTCCGGCATCAAGAGCCATGTTCAGGAGTGCTCTGTGCGTCCTCGGAGGCACGTTGCTCATCAACCCCATTCAGTACGGTTTTATGTTGGAAATTCTTCTAGTGACCTCGGCAACAGATCAGACGACAGCTTACATAATATCAGCGTTGATAGCTTTGTTAACATCACAAGTATCACGCTACCCCGACATGAAGGACAAAAGAAAAAAAAGCGCTTCGCCAAAACCGGCAGTTTCTGCGTCCGAGGACGATAAACTACAGCAGTAAATGATCGATTATTTTGCTATGTAACAATCATCTCTTTTCATAGAGTTTGTAGCATTGATTTGACAAAGAGCGAGCAGGACAACCTTTTTGAAGCGAATGACTTTGTAGATGACTTGCTGGACGCTGATTTGAGAGAGGTTGACGCTGTTATCTACGCGACACAGAACTAACTTTCTCCTTTAGTGGAGAGAAACTAGAGAGCAGCAGAATATGGAGTATGAAGCTTCACTAAGACAAGACGAACGGAAGGTAAATTGTTCTAAAAGAGATTAATACATAGTACCGCTAAGGATGCATATACTAGGACATGAAAAAGCGGGAAAATAAAGAAGATGGAGCTGTTCGTTTTGCTTGCTATTTAGTTAGAAGTATGTGTATAAGTCATGTCTATTTAGCGTTGTGCCAGCTTGAAGCAGCTCTTCTCTGCTCTTCTCTCCTCGCAACTAGAAGACGAGGAGTACGACATCATAACCGTCAAGGTCACATTTCCTGATTCTGACACTGAAATTCGGAAGTTCACATTCGAATCATTGTTTCAAGTACGCCACAAAATGCACATTTGAAGTTAATGGCATAAATATTTACAGGAAATAGTGATTTGGATTGAAACACATTCTTCCATTCCTGATCCAATATACGTCGATGTACTAAACGCTAGCGGCCGGCGTCCAACGGCGATTAGCATTGACACCGCCTTCAATTGCAATCTCGGCGTTGTGTTTGGCGGGAAAACTAGCGTAAAAATCATTGCAGTCCGACAAGCCAGTTGAGGTTGCTTAGTGGCAGTTTTTTAGCCTATTTGAACCAATCTGACATTGTCACTTAGGCAATTAGTCAGTTAGTAGAAGGAAAATCTTCATCGTCAAATGTCACAGATGATGTCAGGTACAATTAATAAGGACACAACTTATTACAAAAGTGTATTTCTTTGAGTCCACTCGTAGTCTTACATCCATTGCTAAGGACGATGCAGTGACAGTGCCCGTTCTGAGAGAGTCTGTCGTGCAGGATGCATTTCGGTATTTGAGGCGCAAAAAATTCAATCTCAGGAATAGATTTGCCGTAAGTTTATCCTTTTTCCAAAACACATTGTATTATTCAAACCAGATCAATTTCCTGGAGTCCGCTATAGATACGGGCGGGCAGCGGCGCGAATTCTGGAGACTTCTGGCTAAAGACTTTTCTACGACCATCTTCCAGGGCACAGAGACGAAAAGGGTTCCCATCGTGAACACGGAAATGCTATCGGGTATAAGTTCATTTTCATGTAAAAGGCCTAGTTCTATTTCACCTGTAACAGAAAGGAGAGTTTCAATGGGAGCGGTTGTAAGGCCGCCAACAGGTTAAATGAGTTGGATGAATCGACTTCGCATCGTGTAGGCAAACCCGCCTGCATTCTTGCTGTTGGCGGTGGAGTAGAAACTGGCCGGGAAAGAAATGACAACGATGGCCGTTCTGTAGAACGGTACGATCCTGTTCGGAACGCTTGGGGCATCTTTCCATCATTGAATGATAGTCGTTTCAACGCGGGAGTGGTAAAAGCGTTTGGGAGTCTTTACGCGCTCGGTGGACGGGATTGCCATGCCGTCAGTGTGATCTTAAAAGTGATCACAAGACCGTAGAACGCTGCGACTTATTACACGAGCACTGGGTTAAGGACGTGGCGCCTATGACGAACGGTCGAACGGGTCAAAGGTACGTTGAATATGAAGGGAAAATTTACGCGTTTGGATCCAGGGATAATTTGACGACGGCAGAGTGCTACGACCCCAACGTGAATGCGTGGACAGCAATTAGTCCACTGAACAATAATATTGATGATGTAATAGGAGCTTTTCACGCTGGACTGATTTACGTTATTGGTGATTCGACCATTCTCAAGTATGATGCAGTGTCGAGCTGTTGGCTGCAACCGCAAGCAGTCGGTTCTTTTAGCTGCGCAATAATTTCAGACAACGTAATTTATAAATTTGAAGCCGCGGAAAGTGGCGAAGAAAGCAAATGTTCAACTTTTGATTTGACATCCAACAGTTGGTCTACTTTTGCCGTGGTCGAAGACCAGGACAACAATTGCCTTGGAAGGAGGGTGTGAAGACCGCTTTCTGCTGCAGTGGAGGGCCAGGTGACGCAAAGACTAAAGAAATCACTATAGTATACAAACTGCACCATGAAGAATCCCAAAATTCCGGTGAGCAGCTTCCTTGCCCAAATCCCCAGGGTTGCTGATTCGATCATGCTGTTCCTACCCGCGCCTGGGGAGTTGCCAGCCGCAACTCCCGGGTTCCGGTACGGAAGCTACCCACCCGGACCTTTGACCCTGGTAGTCCAGCGGATAGAAGTTGAGAGGGAAGGGAGAAAGCAAAAAACGTGGCGACTGGCCGAACGCGTGTTGCAAACTCCTCGGTCGAGGTACGACATCCCAGACAGTACTTGTAGCCAAGTCAGTCGAACACAAACGAACGCTCGATTTTCGTCTAAGGAAATCACAGACAATAAGAAAATCAAGCTGTTTCTGCTGTACGATCTACCGCCACCGCCACCGCCAGCGCGCCTAAGATCGACAAGCCCCGAGCAAACGTCGGTCTTCGCGACGATTAACCTAAAGTAGAAAACGCTATTCCCGTCTGCGCGGGGATTACACTGTCCTCAAACGTCGTCAACCGATTTCCGATACCGCCGCATGGACGACTCATGCGTTGTTCCCACGGTGAAGACTGCGACGCCGTGGTCGTTATTTCATCATAGGCGGCAATCGACGAAGGAAACTCTCCTTCAGAGTTTGCCATTGTTTGGCTCGGTCGTATTCGTCCCCCCATTCTCGGTCACTTGGCCGCTTCACTTTATATTTGCGCTCAATTGACACGTAGAATATTTCAAAGGAAACAGTAGGATGAATCGTCGAAGTGAAATTTGTATCACTACCTGAATTGCAAATAGAGTGCGAGAGGTGCAAGGGCCGTCTTGAAGGCCTCATCTGGAGGTGCGGGAAATGCGGGGTGGCGTACGACCTATTGTGCGCTTTTATGGTCGTACGGGTTCGAAAGAGAACGCCTGCGCTTCGTGCGGTAAGTAAGGTAAGAATTAATTAAATATTTTTATAAAGGGAAAGGGCTAAACCTACGTTTTCGCCCACTCGCTGTAAGTTTTTCTAATAGTTCTGGCAGAATGAGTGTGATTAAGCTTTTTAAAGATCAAATAGCGACGTCGAAGTATCTTGATACATGTATTGTCTCTGAAATAGGGGTTATCTAAATCATCAAATGGAATAAGATTGGTCAAGCACTGTATTTAATTATTAAAGTAGTAAGCTTTTTAAATGTACTGTATTCTCAACATTTACAGTCGCTGTTTGCGTGATAAGTGCCAAAATTTGATGGAACAAAAATTGTCTATACTTAGTGTCGTTTTTACACACGTCACAGGACTTGGAAGGTCCATCTCGCAAACAAGAAAGTAATCCTTAAAGTCTTAGGAGAGCTAACACATCCGATGACTGCTCGGGCTTCTGCTAGCCTCCTCTCCCCTCCGACACAATCTCGGCATTATACAACTACCAATGGTATTTGCCCTCCCTACCCCCCTGTGTCTGGCCCAACACAGTAGCCTGCCGTACTCGAGCATTCAACCGTTGCTCTCTTTTTCTAATTTTTCGATATCGTTTTGTAATTGTCTGAACTCGGCGCGTTTTGCTTTTGGCGTACGTGGAAGCTCGCGCGGGGGCCTAAAGTCAAGTAAAGGCGTGCGAAGACGCGTGATATATTGGGCTCCGCTTTAGGATCGATTCTATAACATCAAATATGACCCAGTGAATTTATCTTAAAACGCGAAGCACAAGGAAGATGCACAGCAATAGTGTAGACTTTCGCTGTTGCGGTGGTCTCTATTTTCTGACGCGAGTTAAAAGTTCGCAAAGGGAGCATCAAATCTTATACCAAAGTTGAGCTAAAATGGAGTGACTGTTAATTGGTTATCACTTCGTGTTGCGGCCTTCAGAGAGACTCGCGAAATTAAATATAAGACAGACAGACAGCTTCATAACGCCGACAACTTGATCTGACACGACTTCGTGTTTTAACAGAACATTGCTCCAATCCACTTTTTTCGTTTAACTCGAGAATAGCTGCGGGCACATAATGTGACCGTCTTAGATTGGCCGCCAAAAAATCTCCCGACGCCAAACCAATTGAGAACCTCTGGCAGCGAAGTGTTTTCGTTTTTAAGACATGTACAGTATAATACTAATAAATTTTAAAAAATGGCGGTTTTAGGCTCCTCAACTTTATTAATTAATTAAAACCCTTTAACAGTTATTGCTTAAAGAGTCAACTTCATGGGTGGGGAACTCCATCAACCATAAAGAGAAACTTGTGTACTTCTTGCGTTTTTGATGATGACAAAATGAGGATTCGTACGACGACTCACTTCCCATGTTCCAACCAGTGTGTCATTAAGCACATAGAGCAGACAGAGCTAATCATGACGTTGATCCCAAAAATTCGTCACGTCGCCATTTTAAGTGGCTAAAACCAATACGTATAAATAGAGACAATAAACCATACCAGCGCACACTCGGTTTGCTCGTCGACGGGCGATATGACTCCGATCGTTTGCTTTCTCTCAAGCTCCGCGGAAGGACAACGCGAAGGGCTTGGCGCCGTATTCGGATACCGTATTTTCCTGAAATCGTTCCAAGTTCTGTATTCGCGAAAGCGAATCTCGTGTATAATCACATCCTGATTTTCTTTTTTTCAAGAGCGCGGGTCTCTTTAAGATCTGACTGGCCTCGATTGCAGGTCGTCCGACTCCGGTCCGAGAAGGACGTGTTGTAGTGGTCGCACAACGTAAATACTCCAGATGGCTTCGTGTTCTCCGACGCTCATTTTCGATGTGAACGCTCCCAACTTGGTCAATCGCTTTTTGGCGGCAGCGAAGATTTGAAGAGGCGCCGGTGTTAATGCTAGTGAGCCAAGATGCTCGTAAAAAATTCTGGAATTGTCGTGACATCCGCTCCGGTGTCAATCGTGAATGACAGGGGCGTGTCACTGACTAAGCTTCTTTCTTGATTTGGCTGTACTTCCGTTTCGTAGCCGTTAATGTTATCCATGCGTAAGCGATAGGCCGCTCTGAGGCGTCCGTTATGATGTGAGATAGCACGGCGCCGAGGCCATGCGCGGAAGCGTCGCACGCCTGGCAGGCGCAGCGGCAGTAGTGTACGAGCACGTACGCTGAGGCCAACTTCTCTTTCAGCGCCGTGAAGGCCTTTTCGTATCGCTCCGCCCACTCGAAAGTTGCATCCTGCGCGATAAAATCCGTTAACGGTTGCTCTAACGTCGCGCGTGGAGGAATTAATAATTACCAGTCAGAGGAACGAGCGAAGCTGCTTCACGTCTGTTCTATTCCAAAGCACTTGACGTGCTCCAGCGCGTTTTCCGCAATGCTGAGTTTCGAACCAGGGAAGTTTAAAGCGATATCGGCGGCTCTGCGTAAGCCTGGAAAATGCTTTTCGTCATCTGCGTGCGCGTCTAGTCCATTCAAGGTGGCTAACATTTCGCGCGTTCCAATCGAAAGTCGCTATCAATCGAAATCGCGGACATCTCTGGCTGACTGCGAATGCGCACTGGCAGTCAAACCGCTTAACTAATTAGAGAGTGCTAAGTAAGTTATGCTAACCGGTGGTCATGTGCCGAAGGTGGTCGATGATGAACGCATGAGGTACCAGACCCTACGAGAGGTGAGGAAATACCGCGCTCAAACACCTAGCGAGGTAGCTACCAAACACAAACAGCCTCCTGTTTGTAAAGAAAGTCTGGCTTGCGAGGCTAGTGTTTACTGTCGTTCATATTGTGTGTGGTTCCTTGCAATTACGGTAGTGCTGTGCATGCCATTAGTAGTTGTCACCGTCGCAGCGATACTCGACAAATTTCGATATTGCAAACCGAAGATAAGACCTGTAAGCGAGGCAAATTATCAGCGAAAGCAAACCCAAGGTGAGCCAATGAGCGAACATATTATAGCAGTCACAAAACTCGTGATAACGTATGGTACGAGTTAAAGGAGATCAATTGATCACAATATTCCATCCCGAAGATTTTGCGCTACAGCTTTTTTCCTACATATGAATGCTAATTGCGACTTCCATAAAGGTTTTTTGTTTAGGTTGCTTTAAAAATAGATTTAAAACTACCTTCTCAATGAGTTGCGTAAATTGCAGTAAAATAGACCCTTTAAGGGATGCAGCAAAAAGTGAGGTAATACGGTATGTCGAAAACGCGCTTTGTTTCCAAGGTTTCTGGTTTAGCGGAGGCGCATTCTGAGGCAGACTGCATTCTTCAGGCTTGGGAAGCGCAGGAACAATCCCTGTCGTAGACAGAACAAAGACTTGTCGTCATTGTTGCGCCATTTCAGTAAAGTAGCGCAAAACGAACTATTCGCTATCTCTCTACGCCGCGGTATGCACCGAGTCAACCAACTTGAAATCAACTGTACACGTGGAAGAAGCGCTTCTCAGGAAACCCCCGATGGCCGGTAACGTCGCCGTATAGACAAATGCTTTCTATCCTAGCAGCGTGTAAATGTAAATGTAAATGTTGTCGAGTATATGGAAGAGGAGCAACTTTTCTGCACTCTTCTACAAAATTCACTGCAAGTTCTCTACTATTAGGAGGAACTTTTTGCTCCGGAGAGTCTGGGGGGGCTTCTATACATGAGTCGGTACCTTTAATGCGTTTGCGACATCCCCGTACTAGGCGCTATGTCTACGTGCGGACTGTGTGGCAACGCGTATTCGTCTTTCAAATTAGCTTTAATCCCTATCGGCGCTTCATAGCTGATAGCCTCTTGACATTGCCGTAGCCGCGTAGATTCGCTTGAATAATATGTTGCCAGATACAGTTTGACGTTTCCCAAGCTTCTTCTTGTCGTAAGTTTGAATTTTTAGGAGGCAGATAAACTGGACCAGCAAGATATGTCTGACGAACTGGTGTCCACGAACGTCTTCTCGTCGACGCGCTCTGTATATGTTACACAACAACGGCGAGTGGGATACGTTATTTAGAAAGCACTAGGGTGGGGTTGTGGCCAAAGCCGAGGCTAGACAACGCCCGAATGCTCTAAATAGCGTATCCGACGAGCACTAGTAGTTGTGTAATTAGCTTATATAATGGTACGGGATCACGGCCAATCAGGAGCGCGTATTCAAATGCTAATTAGCTTACGAAAGAGCCAATCAGTAGCGCACAATCAAACGCCACTTTGCGCAAAGGGTTAGCATGAAAGACAGCGGCGACGAAATTCAGCCTCTTAAGCAATTTCGAACTGAAGCTATTGGAAAGTCGTCTTCGTTAAGCACAAAAAATACCGCATTATTTCCTAAAATCTTCAACTACTAGAAATGCTCATTAAAAATATTGACAAATTAAAAACGTTTGCCGTTGTCCAGCTAAACATCCATAATCCGCGTTTTGTTGCAGAAGTGAAACCAGAGAAAGGAGGGGAGTACAAACACGAGACAGTCTACGCGTTTGTCGTGGGAACTCACAGATTTATCGGTCGACCTGCCACAGACTTCTTCTACTTATCCGCAGTTTGAAACCGTTTGCAACGTTGTTAATGCCCGGACAAAGAAGCTAACTGCAGAAAGACATGCGAAACCGTCTGTGCAGGCGGAGCCGGGTACACAGGTGAAAATGTATATATATGGATCCCACAAAATTCAAAGAGAACTACACAGTTTTTTACCGCTTTTACTTACATTTATTGTAACAACGAAATTGCCGAGAAGAAAAACAAAATTGAGAAAACAAGGAAGTTGTAAAGCCGTATGAATTCAAGACCATGAACTATGGTCGCTCTGAAGGGTCAGGTATGGTAGCGTACATTTAACAACGTGCAACGTTGGCCGTGCAACGTACAACGTTGGCAGTGCACCGGTCTTCGCAACGAGGAACGTTACAAAGGCAACGTGCAACGTGCACCGTGCAACGTGCAACGTTCAACGTCCAAAGTGCGTCCTGAAACGAAAGTGTTTTAGAAGATATGAACGACTTGTTCACATTTTATATGCTATGTGCCATTATAAGCTATCTGCCATCTGGGGTTGTGACGTCTCTTTGCATTTTTTAAAATGCTTAATGAAGTATGTGTACAATCATGCGCCAGATATAAGAGTAAATATCTTTAGTTTGCAAATTGTAGAGCTCAAAGCGGTTATCTACCTCGAAGTCAAAGCGTTTATTCTAGCGCACCATGCGAAGGTATTCTTCTCTAGGATGGATACTTAAGAATCACAGAAAAACACTGCTCGCCTGCGAAATTGACATTGAAAAAAACTCAGTTCATATGCATCCGGAAATGCATGCGCTGTTTGAAAAAATTGTTTTTTTCTTTACTTCACAATACCGAGCGTGACGAACAGACATACTGTACATACATACATACAGACAGACAGACAGACAGACACTTCCGGCCCTAAGATCACGTTTAAGAGTCTCTCTCCGCCGTTATACTGGCTCCACCCGTACAACTCTGGTGGTCGGCTCCAATATTTATCTGCTTACGTGAAACCTTGAGAATCTCACGATGCTGTATCGCTGAGAGGCATCTGGTTCGGCTTCTTTCTTCTGTTTTTCAAAAATTAACTCCGGAAGTTTCACTGATCGAGGTATCTGGAGGAGTTGGCCGAAGAGATGCTGTTGAAATTGACTCGTTCTGTAATATTCGTTTGTCTCTTTGTCCAACTCCTAGTCGTTGTCTTTCTCTATGTTTTTGGATTCTTCGTCTTCGTCTTCGTTGATCCTTTCTTTGCTCAAATTTTTATTGAAGGTAGAGCATAAAGCTCTATCCGATCAATAATAAAGGGTTCGCATATTGGGCAGGTAGAAGACTGGCGAAGACAAGAGATGTGAAAGCAATGTCCACAGCTTAGCAAGACGGCATTGATTGCAGTGCTTGCTGCACAGGATTCGCCATCGCACAGCACCTCTTGCGACGGTGGCCTTTCTGTCGAATAGGCAATACACTTTTGGTCGACTTCTCCGGTCAGTACGTTAAGTCGGTACGTTCGAGAGGACCTTGATCTGCCCGGAATTTCACGCACGTCCTCGCTGTTCTCATACAGAATCCTAAATTTTTGAACTAGGTATTCTGCTGTTTTCCCCGCCAGAAGAGTGACGGTGTGCTTTACCCCCTTTCGAAGACGAGCGGCCAAGAAGTATTGCGAAAACTTGCTATCAAACTTCTTGGCGCAAAGCCCACAATGGGCACTGCATTCTGAGGAGGTAGTGAAAGACTTCGACTTTCTTTTCCGTAAAAACGTTCATTTAGGAGCAGAACGTTGTTTTCCACTGCAGACTAACACCCTTGTGATGCAGGCAGACACTGATTGTCGACAGCATTGCCTTATTGTAATGGTGTCGCCTCTGTATGCTGAACATCACTGCCAATTGCACCATTGATTCCTCCCATAATCTATACACACTTCCTCTGTGTATGGCGGAGGAGCAAGTGTATCCAAAAAATGCCAAAGCAGAAGGAATTTGGCGTTGTTGCAGAGCCCGAATAATTAAAGTATGTCCTTTCGTATTTTAGGCCATCTCCCAACAACAGCTGAGAGCAATGTTGTTTTTCTCATGTGATGGGGTTTCTTGGGTAGGATATTCTTATCTCCGAACAGACTTTTGTAGAGGTCTAACAGAAAAATAGGTGTGCATACCTAGTCAAAGAAAACTAGAGAGTCTTACTGGAAAAATAAAAATGATACAAGCTCATAAGATTCTCAAGAGCATTGAGGTAAATGGGAAAGGGCCCCAACATTGGCAGCAGTGCATGCATGTAACGGCTTCTGTCGTTGCACTGGACACATTCTACTCACAGGTTGTAATGCTCGACCAATTGGTCAATCGGCTTTAAGTGCGCAACTTTCCCACTTGACTTGAATTCACCGTTCTATAATGTGTGTGTAAGTAGCACATTTCCGGGCTCCAATCAGCGGCGAGGTTAGGTAAGAAATTAGCTGCTTCACATGAATAAATTACTTTTCCTACACCACCTCCCGCCCAAGCGCCGTCAGTCGCAGCGTCGACAAAGTATATACTACCGCTTTACAGGCCATTTTCTGGCGTTTGCTTGGGACAACGAAAGGCGCGGCGGCTAATGACTTCTGTTCTATTCACTAACGCTCCGCACGCTCTTTTCGGGCGTTCGCTAGATCTGTATAGGCTACCCGAAGGACGCCTAGGCCAATCACTTCATTTACACCACGGAACGAATTCTACAGAATTTATTTCTAAAGTCACTGTCTGCACCATCGCCGGAATATTCCAGCGGCGCTCACTGACGCTATGCAGGGCCTTGCTCGGGCGTACGCACAAAGCTACGTATCCTAAGAGCGCGTAAGCGGAGCGACGGGCTAGTGCAGGCTGTTCGACGGCGCCCGTTCGCGGTGGGGCATCGCCGGCATTGCCGCGCGGTCTCGGCAGGTCACGCGGAAAACTCGACAGCGCCGTAAAATTATTAAAGCGATCACGTGGCGCCCGGTCCCGTATCAGCAACGAGGGGCTAGGGACCGAGACATGTGACGCACGTGACGTAGAACCCCACTTGTCTCTCGTCTCTGTACAGAAGCAAGTGTGGAAGCTCGCATATGATGAAAAAAATCTCAATAATAGGTGTTAGAAACCCGGTTATACTTTTTCAGGGGTTCGTGTTTGCAATTACCGTCGCCGTTTCAAAGCGACGACTATTATCGTTTCGACGATAACCAGAAATCGCTCGAAAATGTTTTAGGCACATTCTAGGGTATTATTTACCTACATATACAAGGTTTCAGTTGAATTTCAGCAGTTGAAGGAGGCTATAGACAAAGAAGAACAGTCTCTTTTTCATGTAATATGCTGAGAAACCTTTGTATGTAGTAGATGCTACTCTAAAATATTTTAGAAAATTTTTAAAATGTTTTTAGAATTTTTGGAATTTTTTTGTCTATTTGCGAGCTTCCACCCTACAGTGCACCCACGCATGAATGTCCCGCCTGACCCTCCCCGGACATAGCCGCGAAATTCAAAATGAGTAGGATTTACTATCTTTTCGCTAATGCGAAGGGATAGTAGATTCATTTATCTAAGATTTGGTCGACGGATTAGTCAATCGCATGCATAGTGGTCGCGTAATCCTTCAAGTTACGGCAAAAGTAGGTTTTGTCGTTTCCTGGCGAAGTTCTCTCAGCAACTAAGCTACTTCTTTCCTCGAAACGCACCTGTCTAATATTTTATTAGCATTGGTCGAAGCGATATTTAGTTGGTTTTTTCGTTTTTCTGCAATTAGGGTCTGAACCATCGTTGCTAAGAGCGTTTCTCAGAGCCTACGCTACAAATCGCGATTCGCCGCCCTCGCGAAACGAAATAAAACATGATTTAATTGGTATTGGTCGAAGCGATTTCGAATCTTTCGCTTCGTTTAGAAGTTATTCGTTGTCATGGGCGTGGCTAGTGCGCGCGCAAGGTCTCCCCACCCAAAAAGGCAGTAAAACGCTCATTACAATTGACTTTGGTACAGCCCGTTTTTTAGCTAATCCTATACTAAAGAAATCCGCCCGGTAATAGAAGGAAAACGAAAAATCGGTCTCGATCTAGTGGTAACGCGCTAGGGCGTGCCCAAGGAAACCTAACGGTCGCGTACGCTACTAGCCAATGAGAGTACTGCACGTGACCACTATTTACACCCTTCGTCGAAGGCCTACGTGCCCTACATCATTGGAATGCTACGGGATAGAGGATTCCAATGATGTCATTGGCGATGACGCGGGACTAACGATGCGGGAGCTAGCGCGCTCTAAAGACGGTCGCTTTATGCGTGGGTGCACTGTAACACACAAACGAGACAAGTGGGGTTCTACGTCACGTGCGTCTACTGCGCAGAATCACATGTCTCGGTCCCTAGCCCCTCGTGTATCGGCAATGGCGTCGTTTGGGCTCTAAAGGTATAGATCGCAGACAACAAGCCGACGCGAGATTATCGTGGCAAACAGACCGAGAATTGCAGCCAATTAGGCAGACCACGCTTCACCTACAAGAAATACTTAACAAACAAAACGAGCATGTTCGCATTTTTAAAACCGCGCTCGATCAGCAAACATTGGACATGCCTGACTATCGCGTCGTCATTTGCGCCGACTTAGTTCCCAAGGCCAACATCAATGAACGTTCAATGCGCCATCTGGCAACGACGTTGTTGCTATTTTACCCGACGGCCAAAAAGGATATCGCGACATCGTCCTTTCCAATAGAGATAGTACAATAAAACGCATTACCGAAATTCACAAATCTTATGATTCGTTGCAATATTTGCTTCTTTTTCTGAGAGGCACAAACGGTTACACAATATTGTGCCGGTAGAAGGATCCGAAAACGAATCAAATCAACCAGAAAAAAATGGCAATGTTTCACTTTTACGCATTTCGAATTATGCAGCGCGACGGCGACTTTAAAGAAATGGGACGTCGTAGTTGGACACGTGCCTCGCACGTTTTCTCGACTTGTTTCGCGTTTTATCCATCACCGAGGAGTGGGCACCGCAACGATGTCTAGTAGAAGACGGTACGAAAATGGTCTCGAAGTTCCTTGTTTGTACAAGTTTTAAGGCAAGAAAAATTAGTTGTCAAATTATAGCGTTTATTGATAGAACAGTAGAATAGTGTACTCCGTGCGTCGGTACTTCATCCGTGCTATAAGACTTTCTAGAGTTCGTCAATGAAGGGATCATCGTCAGAGTCAAAGGAAATGTCCTTTTTGACTTAGTTTTCAACGGTGTAGCCTGGAAGTTTCTCAAAAAATATCTGATTGTCTTCTGAACCGTCGGTAGCAACAGATATTTCGCATTTTTAAAGGATCTAATCATTATCCCCTTTTTGCTGCTCACTTCTTCCCATGCTTGGGCGACCCACTTTGTCATTAATACACAACGTTGGCCTGCATTCACTGCTACTCTTACGTACGCTTTAACGTTTTCAATGAGATGATCCGTAGCCAGTTTGTCCACTGCTGCTTTAATTAAAGTGAGCGTTAAAAACGACGTCGATTGGCTGGACAAGACTAGTAGCGCCAGGCGGTACAAATAGTACTTCCGTTTTGCACCCTTTAAGAAAAGATAAGCGTAACCGGAACTGACGGCATAAGAAATTCAAAAACTTTAGGATTCATTTACACGGTTCATCCCTTAAAATGAGCATTAAACTCTAACAGAAGAAATCCACAGTGGCTGATGGACGTGTTGTTGGAGTATTTGCGAGAATGGGATCAATAGGTAGAATCCCAAAATGATCTGTCAAAGAGTAACAAAGCTAGGCAGACACTCAGCCAGGCAACAATACTCGGGTGGCGGGTGTAGTAATAACCTTTTACTCTGGAATGGTAGTCATCAAAGCTTACTTTAGTTAGTCGAAATGACAAGCTGCACGCAGGCTTAAATACATGACAACCTTACACAAAGTTGTCTACTATGGGGCGGTGCAATCCTAAAAATTAAAAAATATTTCTTAGAACACCTCGCCGGCGTTTCTCTTGGAAGTGGTCTGGCGATCTGTATCGATGCGCGTTATTATTTTAGAATGGCTTCTGAACCTGCATGCATGTGTTGGTGGCTGGATGTTCTGCGGAAACAACAGCGGCAGCTGGCGTGGTTTGCTTCTTTTAACTTTCGTCTAGGAGTCGAGCCTTTTCGCTTTTTGCCTGATGCTGGTACGCCGATACGCTCTCGCAAACGGGGCCAAATCCGGTTCGTATTTTACCGGCGACGGAGTTTGAGAGAAATAAAACAAAAGTTACAACATGGACATATAAGAATGCGAAGAACGAGGAAACGAAAATGACCAAAGTCTGAGACAACGCCTCACGCCCACTCATCGTCACCTTTTAGAAAATGACAACTAAAGGAAAGAAATCTCTACTATTTAGGCCGCGAGACTCGTGTCGGTTTCTTTTGTCTAGTCTTACATACAAGTCGTGAAAAGGCCTTTCCAAAGTCGATTTTACGTTTTTTTTTCGTTCTTCTTTGGCCACCGAGCGAAAAGCTACTGTTTTTTATGTGGCCTTTACTGAAACATTGATGACATTGCATCCACAGTTTCGCTTTTGGAGGTTGTTGGTTGCACCGCATGACCCGATTTCGTCAAGGGCGTCGACACTGCTTCAATCGTAGTCGTTAAAGGGGTGGAACCAGATTTTAATCTGGATTTGGGCTTTTTCCTCTCCCTCAGCGCAACAGCTGACCCAAAAAGCAGTGCGTTTTTTGCCTCAACCAGTCAAGTTTGTTCAGCGTCCATGAACTACTCAATGGGGTAGCGCTTGCTTGAAACGATATCGTAGCCCTTGCGCAAGTTGTCCGACGAGCATCCGATTCCGATGCTTCAAAATCCCTTTACATACAATCGCTGCAGAGCTTAGGCAAAATCGATCACCTCCTCGCATTTGCCTTGCTTCGTGCTGTAAAACTGAGCCTGCGTGAACGACTCCCTTTTTCCGGGCGGATTAGCTTGCTCAGTGCATCCCAAGCACTGGCATACGATTGTTGCTCCGTTTCGCTCAACGCCTGAAACATGCGCAGCCCGCGTCCGGTAAGATGTGCTTTCAACTGCAGTAGTCCCTGTTCGGCCAGTGAGCCAGCTTGGCTTGATTCTCGAATTGGCGTACAGTAGAACCCCGATTATCCGGATCCCGATTATCCGAACCTTCGATTATCCGAACCCCAAATTTCTAAGTCACATGACCCAAATTGGGCGTGCCGAAAGAAAAAGCTTTGTGTTACCAGCTTATAGAAGCGTCACAACGGCGTTCAGCGCACTCTGGCTCTATTTCTTCTCTTACTCAAACACCTACGCTATTTAATTTTATTAAAAACCTAAAATTTTACCCGTTTTTTAAAAATAACTCCTATTTCGATTATCCGAACCCCCGCTGCCCCAAGGGGTTCGGATAATCGGGGTTCTACTGTATAAATGTTTGCTATCCTTGATCATCGCTCCTCTTTTCGCCGGAAAACGTCGGTAGTCGCGGCAGGTTTCACGGGAGAGCGACAAAACAAACGAAGGAGAAAAGGAACCGTTGGGACAAGAATGCAAACGAGAGTGGACGGCTTCTACCTAGACCCTCTCCAGAAAGGCGTGCGTACCGCGGTCGGGAGAGAGAAATAACTCACCTGGCAGGTACTGCGCAAGCTGTTGTTCTACGGCACGGGCAACCACCTCCTGTAGAGCCACAGGGCAAAGCACTGTAGCCGCTGAAGCGCCACCGCCTATAGTGGGCGCGACTCCCACGTTACTCGGCGCCGTGGGTGCGGGGACGGTGATCGCCGGCAATGGCTGCGACGCGGGAGCTCCCGTTGTTGCCGGACGGTGATCGCCGGCGATTACTGCAACGGGGTAGCTCCTGTCGTTGTCGTTGCAATAGCGGCCGTTGGAGCTCTTGGTGATTGCGGGAGCTAAGAGCCCATTGCGGCGATCATATCGGCGGCGCGCGAACGCCGCTGCAAGCGTCGTGGCGCCACGGCCGAGGCTGGCGGTTGCGGAAAGGATTCGTTGGGTTTAGCTCCGTCCGTAGTAGACATTAGTTCTTGCGACGCTCGTGCGACGAAGGCCAAATGAGGGCCCTCGCGTGCTTATGTTTACCTAAGTGCTTACCTGCGCCACGCCCCTCGTGCTTTATTAAATACGTTCACCATTGGCTAAAGTTCCCAATTGATCATGCAAACTATGCCCAAAGTTTCCACGAATCACGCGTGCAAACAGAGTCACGGCAAAAATTCGCGTGTAATGTCGCCGCCGCCGCTGCTGCTGCTGCCGCTCTTGATACCAAAAGTCCTAGCATCGGCAGAATATAGTTGAGAGCATTGTTTTCTGAAAACTAGTTTAACGTTAGGTAAAATAGCATTATGGGGTGTACAACTCTTGCACATTTACCTGAGCTACTAATTTTTTCGGAAAGTAGTACGTAGGATAATCACCTAGTGCAGGAATAGCGTATTTCTCTAAATACCTGCAAGAAAATCTAAATTAGTTTAAATCTATATTTCTAAGAATTTACTCTCTGAATGCTGGATACTCTGAAACGATGAGATCAATGACCTTTTTATAATCTTTCAAACTTTTTAGTTGTTGATGCAGCTCATCAAGCACTCTCGTTGATTTAAGAGCAGCGAGCTCTCTTTGATTTGGAGCAGCATAGCATCTTTGACAGCTTTCAGTTAACATTTATACCAGTACTTCAATTTAAAGAGAACTTCATGTTTTCTATAGATTAAGCTATATTTCTGCTGTTGATATCTCGAAAGACTGCTGGAAGTGTGGCTAGCCAAGTGGAGTAGCAGTACTGATGAAAATGGCTTTCAAAAAGATCTGTGATGCGGCCAATGTTGATTGCTCCTTTGCAGGCATTGAGTGACGGTCGATAGTGAATGGACGACATCGGAAGTGGCAGACCGGGAGCTGGTTCTGGAATATCGATTATAGCCGTAGCCAGATGAACCGCTCTCGAGGTCTCGGACGATGTTGGCCGAGGAATGGTGTGAATGTTATGAAAGTCGTCGATCACAAGCACGGCCAAATTCTTTTGTAAGATCGCCGATTAAATATAAGTATTGACACTCTTTTGGTTTGATAGGCTTAGTTTTTCCTTCAATCTCCGGATCGTCTTGGGATTGGGACATATTCCGAGAACTCGCCGGCTCTCCAAAGCAGCTTCGGTGCATCCACTGAGTTCAAGGTGTAACCCCACGTCATTTACGAAAGTTGTAATTTTCTGTATAGGTGCATATCTAAGGATCATTGGATTCTACTGTAGTCTCGGTAGTTTTTACCTGGTTGGTAAGCTAGCCTATAGAGTTCTCCTACAACCCTTTGCTGTCTCAGTTCATTCTTGCTTTCGATTTGCTCAACGGAATAATCGCAGAACAGGCATTTCTCAATCATATCAAACAAGCCAGGAGCGTAGATATCACAGAAAGCTCGCATATCCTCAACGGAATACAGCTTCTTAGCGTCATCGCAAGCGTGGTGCCGATAAAGAGATTTTTGGAAAGATTTGACTAACGAGGGAAAATCTATAAGCAAGAGCAATAATGCAATGCATTATTTTATTTATTGTATATTTATTAGCACCATGCTCTTGAAGCATTTTGATCTCTTCCTCCAGTTTGACGACTCGTTGACGAGTGACTGCAATTTCTTCTTGGGCGGCACTAAGCGCCTCCTTCGTTCTTACCAATTCACTGCTAAACGAACTGCCTGGTATCAACTACGTCAACACATTTCAAATCAGTAACATTTAAGGTCACGTAGCATATATTCATTTAGCTCAAACCTGAGAACTAAGTTCTTCCAAAGGAATTGCTAGTCTTTTGGGTGGTGGTCTGTAAAGAGGGTGCCCAGTTACTTGGTCAAGTCGATCCATGCTAGAGCGATGACTCCTGCATACGAAGGCTGCAACTTCGCCTAATAAGATATCGATAATTCAGTTGCTTCGAAGTCGACCGAATGGAGGACGTTGCGCACCCAAAAGGTCGTCAAGCACTGCGTACAGGCGATCGGGACACGGCCGGAGGGAATCGGAGCACCGATCGGAGTCGAACGAGAAGGCAGAAAGAGCATTTCGAGCCAATTGAAATCGGGAATGGGTGAGACAAAGCCCCACGTCGGTGGGAAATCCCCTTTTTCGCGCGCATCGCGCCCCGAGTAGAGAGAAACGTCACCGAAACAGCCAGTTTGCGAGGACTTGCGGGATCGCGTGACGTTTCCAAGACTGAAATGGCACTCGACAAAGTCAATCATGGAGGCGAAGTGATAGAAAAGCGAGGCGACGATCGATCGTTCGAGCGCGATCGAAATCAGCTGGAGTGAGTGACCCGAGAAGAGGTATTTTGCGGGGTTTTGTTAATGGAATAACAGTTTTGAGACACAGGAGTCTCATTTTTAGACTGCAACAGTACCTACAGGGTCATACGGCGCGGTTTGGTCAGGCGCGAATCGGGGTCCCATCTTTCACCGCGATTCTCTCGATTCCCGTCGGCGATTTTTTCCCGTCAGGGTCAAATTTGAAGGGCAATTCCAGTTCTTTTGATCGGCTTGGAGCTCGATTTTGGCCCGTGCTTCGTTGGCTTGGCCCGACTCTTTCATCAAGTCTAACTATGTATTCTAAGGTAAATACTCGCGCATGCGCTCGGGTTTGTCCGCCCTGCCGGGCCAGACACGTATCGCAGCCCACAATTTGCCCACAATCACTATCGACTTTTATAGGCCCGCTGAGCTTCTCGTGACAAATATAACACTTCAGGCACTCTCGCGCAATCTCAAGCACCTTGGCCAATTTGTCGATGACTTCCTTTTGAGTAGCCAAAAGTGACTCAATCTTTTCCGATATGTCGTCTATTTTTGCCGAAACGTTTGCTCCAGTGTCTGGCTGTTGAACAGCAACAGCAACAGCAGAATTGAGAGCAGCGTCGGATGCTGCTGCAGGCTTACTGTAGGAGACAGGTGAGTCATTGATTTCAACGACCTGATGAGGATTCTCAGGAGAAGACTGCGGCGAAGACTGCGGCGAAGGAGACATTGCTCGTGTGCGTCGACGTGGAGGAGGAGACGGAGACCAGCCGTGTGGAGAACTGTAGCGGCGGCACGGCGAATCGTCGCGTGGTGCTGGCGACCTTGAACAGAGTCTAGATCTGAACCCGTCGTTGTAGTACGATGGCGACCTTGTACGTCGTCGTTGTAGTGCGTAGGCTGCGTGCAAGTGAAGTGTATTTTGGTACCCAGGTGCAGGGGATTATATATCTACGTGCTTCGGTTATCCGGGCAACATGCACTGTAACACGTCGAACACCACATCCCCCTTTTGAGAGGATTGCGAGTCGCGCGTTCAACAGTCGTACCGGTCCGGCGGTTTGGAGACTCGACCACTTCTTGTGATTACCCGCGGTACTGCAGGTTGCACCGGTGGAGCCCAAGGTGCGAATGAGCGAATGAGCGAAACGGCTCACAGGCACCAATCACTCCCTAGCAACGTCTCTTTTGCCCCTAATTGCAGGTTATCGAACGCAAAGAACAACAAAAGCCTCTAGCAAACGTCGCGAAAGTCGGAAGCGATGGCCATCGCTCCCCGAAAAGACATGGTCCTTCACACGCCGACACGGATATCACCCCATGGGGCCCAGCCTACAGAAATGGTCGCCGCGACTAAGGTAAGCGTTATTTTAACTAGATCCTGTGGAGTAATATGCGCGACGACTATCGCTATCGCTGCAATGTCGTCGACAGCCCGCACGTACCACCGAATTCAAATTTCGCGGGGGAACGCGCGGGAGGGCACGTGAGACGTTTATGCGTGGGTGCACTGTACGATATCGGCGAACCGGGGCCCAGTGGACTGAACAGGACATCTGCCGTTCAGCAAGAGGTGTCGCGCCTTTTTCGACCAACGTCTCGTTCCTGGACTCCGGACGAGGCACCAAGACAGTCTGGATTGGTCAGACGGCCTGGGCAAAAAGGTATGCAAATTGTATACGCTGTATTTCAGCTACTACCATGATGTACTACTTTAGGTCGCACTTCATCGCGAAAGTTCGTGAGAGATGTCTATCTTCTAGACAAAGGGCAGACCACAATGCCACGGAATAGAGGAGAATTTTACCACAACAATCGCATAGTCAACGGATTTTCGTTCGACACTGCGATGACAGAAGAAGATATTGCTTGCGCAATACTTGAGATGTTTCCCACTCTTGGATTACTGCCAGTGCCAAGGCAAAAATGATCTACCCTGTTTCGTATGTGTTATGTTTTCCAGCAGGTTTGAGTTTGTGCGGTTAGTTCGGAGCGAAATACATCCTGCACGGGTTACAGCAGACACTGTTTGGACGTGGGGTTTCTTAAGCACATCGTTGGCCAGGGTCAGGTTTACGTTCGCGCATTGCACGAGCTGCAATCACACGTCACAGGTTGACTCTGTCTAATAATACACTGTTTATTTTGAAAAAATAATTGAACTTGTGTGCAGATGAGTCACAAAAGCACAAGAACGAAACCGCCCCTAATTCTCAGCCTTTACAAGTTGTGAATAATGAAGGTGGAAATGCGCCCGAGGAAGACGTTATAGTGGTTGAAGACGACGTAACTGCTCCAGGGGTAAGACAGTAGTCGTTTACACACCCTCGTCACAAACGGCTTTTAGGAAGAGTCGAGTGTGCATTGTGCTACAGCTACACATCAGTCTGCTACACGATCATCTGACATTCTACGTGACGCGACTTCTAGAACGCGTACTCTGTCACATCGGCCAGCTGCGGCCGTACCTCCCTTGTCAACGCCTAGAACGCCTCTTTCCAACCAGGAAGAACATACGTCCGCTCAACCATCCGTTCCCAATTCAACTGGCGTTCGACAGCAATCATTGGAGGATGAGCACGAGGTTAGCTACTTATTTGGCAAAGTTTTACAATTTTCCGCTCATACGTCCTGTTTCTAAATAGGCGATGGTTGAAGAGCTGACTGCCATTTTTGGCGAACCACGACCATCTGCTAGTGCGACAGCTGTTACGAAGCTGCCAGTGGAACATGAACGAAGCAGCTAATGTGTACTTTGTTGGTACTGCAAAGTCGCACGCGTCTGACGAAGAGGAGTCGACGGGAGAAGAGCAGGGCAACGAGCTTTTCATCAATACTTGCCTTGATGACACTTTGCCATGGGTTCCTCTCACTGTCGACCGTCACGAGCCCATATTCCCCCAGGCCATGACTCTGTACAAGCGTCCGAACTTTGATTTTAGGCAAAGGCTAAACGTGTCCTTTGCGAGAGAGAGAGGTATCGACCAAGGCCCTGCAAAGAATTTTTCAACCTTGTTAACAATGCCTTACTGGCAAACGAAGACGGGGTGCGTCTTCTTGAAGGTAGAAGTCTTTAATGTGTGGTGATAAAGTTGTTATAGCCGGTTCTCTTCAGGTCAAGAGGAGCACAAATGGCCCATACACGACACGGCTGCTTTGTCTTGCGGAATGTATAAAATTCTTGGGCGAATGATGGGGCACTCTATTGCCCACGGAGCGACTGCTGTAGCTGGTCTCTCCGAAGCAGCAGTCACCTACATCATTACAGGCAGCGTGGATTCGGCGACTCAAAAGCTGACGTTTGAGGATCTTTGTGATCCCGATCTGCGAACGACCATTAACGAGGCAGGCCTGGCAGAAAAAGAAAACGGCCATAATTTCTGTAACTTATTTTGCACTAGATTATGCAAGCAGAAACAAATCTTGAAATTGAGGCAATTCTTTCCGACGAAGTCTGGCAGCTCTTAAACGCATTCGGATTTAATGGCATTGTGCTTACAAAGGAGAACCGCGGACAAGCTGCAAAGATAGCAATTGTTCACGACACTCTTCTAAAGCGCAAGGGAGAACTAGACGATATCAGGTACGGGATGATGGATATTCGTGACACGTTTGGAAGACACATGATTTCCTTTTTGGCATCTTATAACGAAGACGCAAAGTCAGTGTTTCCAAGGTAAGAATTATCTTTATTAAATAAGACAAGCTACTGAGTAACCTAAAGTCAACTTTGAAAAGATTGTGCCAGACCATAAATGCAGACGAAATTATCAGTTTGATACGTCCCATTGAAGAGCAGTCGTCTTAAGAAGTAAGGGCCTATGAATATTTTCTGCAAGTCGTTCGCAATTTGAGCAAGGACTACGGTAAGACAAAAACCCTAGCTAACTGCTAATCACGCATCTTCCTTTCTTTAGACGATAAGGCAAACTTAGGACGCCTGATGAGGTTCTGGACGGGCATGTCGTACATGCCGACAGTTAACAAGTCCTTGGACATCGGATATCAACCGAGCGAGGGGACTGGTCAGGTAGGATTGTTCATTGCGCAAACGTGTTTCAAGCGCCTTCTGCTGCCACTGGTACACAAGTCTTTTGATGAGTTTGAAAAAGCAGGTCGTCTAAGCATTTCGGAGGGTATGGGATACGGGCTGTACTAATTTGACATTTGTCAACGAGTGAGTCAAAACAAAACAGGTTTTTGGCAGAAGGTTTTCACTTGCGCATTTTCATCGTTTGATTGAAGTGTTTGTAATGGCAGCGCTACCTTATTACGGTCTGTTTTGCCTAAGAGCGCTCAAACATCTAAGGAAAATACAGTAATAAGAAATGAAATATATCTTCTCAAGCACACACACACGCACACTCACGCACGTAAGCACGCACGCAAGAGCGCACGGGTCTTATCAAAAAGTACAGAATAAAAATAAAATGTACATACGGGTTATCGAAAAGTACAGAATAAAAATAAACACTGAACAGAATGCAAATAAATTCTACGAAATAAAAACTGAATATTTGCCGGTTTGTCGCTCCATACTCGTACGCTTTTTTCGTCACCCGCGCTGTCTTGCAGAGCCACCGTCAATGTGCAGCAATCGGATGCAGCGACTTATGCCAAAGCATGCAGAGCTCCAGCTTAAAGGCGTGAGCGAAGGAGTAGGCGAACGGGGGACAGTAGGAATGGGCATGTGAAAAGTCGCTCCGTTCTTGATAAGGGCGAACATTGATGTATGACGCGAATTCTGACCGCGAGTACTGTAACGGGAGCAGCACTAGAAAATTTACGAGGCCGTGCATTGTACCGTTTGTGCAAAAATGCTAAAATGAGAGGAGCTGTGAAGATGTTGTTTGACGAGTTTGAAAAGATAGTTTCATTAATAGAATTTTAACCATTTGTTGCAAAACTCCGATTAGTGGAGCGCACGAGGTCAGTGTAACGGAGACGAATCGTGGAGTGATGTCAATGGGAGAAATAGACGTTAACGTCGAAGTGTGTGGACGTGACCACTGCTACATAAAGAATGCATGCATTTTAATTAGCGTGGGACTACAGTCTGTCAATCTTTTCATCGCATCATTAAAACAACAAAAGTCATTTTTGGTTGAAATCTAACTACTCCGATTTGACCGAATAAACAACCGGACGTCTATCAAACTCAAACATTTTGGCTCCTTGTGCCCCAATTCTTGCAAATGTGTATGAAACGGTTTATGTTTTGCGAGACCCGGCGTTTAATTAAATATATATATATAGTAATTCGAGCGAACCCAGCTATCATCTCGATCACAGTGCACTTCCCTTTTAATTAAGACGAACGCGGAATCTCATGCCGCCGTTTCTCTTAAAGACGAAAGCGGCATCACATGCTGCCATTCCCCTTAAAGACGAACGCGGCATCTCATGCCGCCGTTTCTCTTAAAAACAAAAGCGGTATCTCATGCTGCCGTTTCTCTTAGAGACGAAAGCGGCATCTTATTTTGCCGTTTTTCTTCGAGACGAAAGCGGCATCTCATGCTACTGTTTCTTTATGAGAAGAAAGCGGAATCTCATGCCGCGGTTTCTCTTTAAGACGAAAGCGGCATCTCATGCTACCGTTTTTTTAAGAAAAGAAAGCGGAATCTCATGCTGCCGTTTCTTTAAGAGAAGAAAGCGGCGTCTCATGCTGCCGTTTCTCTTAGAAACGATAGCAGCAGTTTATGCTGCCGTCTCCTAGAGACAAGTGGCATCTTTTGCTGCCGTTTCTTTTGGAGACGAATTCGGCGTCTCATTCTCTGGTTTCTCTAAGAGACGAAAACGGCATCTACTTCCGCCGTCTTTCTCAGAAACGAAAGCGGAATCTCATGATGCCGTTTATTTAAGAGAAGAAAGCGGCATCTCATGCTGCCGTTCCTCTTAAAGACGAACGCGGAATCTCATGCCGCCGTTTCTCTTAAAAACGAAAGCGGCATCTCATGCTGCCGTTTCTCTTAGAGACGAAAGCGGCATCTGATGCCTTCGTTTCTCTCAGAGACGAAAGCGGCATCTCACGCTGCCGTTTCACTTAGAGACGAAAGCGGCATCTCATCCTACCGTTTCTTTAAGAGAAGAAAGCGGAATTTCATGCTGCCGTTTCTTTAAGAGAAGAAAGCGGCGTCTCATGCTGCCGTTCCTCTTAATTAAAGACGAACGCGGTATCTCATGCCGCCGTTTCTCTTAAAGACGAACGCGGTATCTCATGCTGCCGTTTCTCTAAGAGACGAAAGCGGCATCTATTGCTACCGTTTCTATAAGAAAAGAAAGCGGCATCTCATTCTGCCGTTTCTCTTAAACACGAAAGCGGCATCTCATGCTACCGTTTTTTTAAGAAACGAAAGCGGCATCTGATGCTGCCGTTTCTCTTAGAGACGAAGGCGGCATCTGATGCCACCGCATTCCTTGTGCTTTTTTCGACGTAAACGCTTTTTTCTGTTGCTCCCAGAATAAACGTCGAAAGCTCCCACTGGGCAGAATGTCCTCAAACTTATCAGGAGGCTTTTCCTCAATGGAGGTTTTAAGATCTTCATGAAGACTTTCAGTCACAGGAACCCCTGCCTCCGCAATCAACTTTTGCACTTTCACTTGAAGTCGACGAACCTTTTGATTTTGGATCTGTTTTTCACGGGCAAGGCTTGCGAATTTGCGTTTTCTTTCAGGTGTTTTTAAGAAAGCATTGGCGGTGTACTTTCTTGCTGTAGCAGTTTGCGGTTTCAGCCAGCAACTCTCAAGCACGCACGCAGGCGATTACATGCTGCACAGCGTTGTTGGGATGACTGCTCAACGAGATAGCTACATCTATTTGAGCGGACGGTCTTATTAACCGAATCCAAAACTGCACTTTTTTCTCCAGATCTGCTCACGAAAAGACGGCGAGAACTGAGCATTCGCTGACGAAAGTGCCCGTCATCATTTCCCGAGCATAATGACACTTTTTCAAGAAAAGCTGTAACATCTTCTACGTCGACAGTCCTCTTTGTATTCCAATTGAAGCCTTCTTTCAAAAGTGAACATTGCTCCGTCGTTAAGCGAACGCCACAAACAAAAATGTCAGGAGCCTCTGTCGACGACAGTGCAACGCTGACGAGTGCTGACGTTGGCGGTCCGTCCATTGAGCCAATTGACCGGTATACCATTTTTGTGAGATAAGTCACAGAGCCACAGTTATCAATTTGCCACTTTGTCCTATGAAGTAAAATATATACAGTTATGGCATTTGTCGCTTAAGCACTGACTACCTAGGAAAATCTACTTTTCGGTGAGAACCTCGACGAAATTTTCGCTTTACGGTCAGGTTCGACTTATTTCCCTTTCTATGGAAAGGCATTTTCCAAGCTAAGAGACAAAATTTGAAAGATTAGGTGCCCAGTACTCAGATTTGATGCGTTGGAGAAAATCGCCTTTTCTCGCCAAGAGAAAGCAGCTTTCTCACAAAAACGCCGCATGACGCAACGGAGGAGACATCAGTGTACCACGCGAAAAGCAGAACGAAAGAAATTTGCACTCGTAGGAGGAGGTATCTTTGCCCCCGCGTGAGCACGTGCCGGTCCGAGAATGGCCCGAAAGCCGCAAAAAATGCACTTTTTAAAGAAAACAAACAGGCTCGTCACGGATCAACACCATGTTTTTGTAACTCGAAACGTGTGCCGTTGTTCACAGAAGGCGCGGGGAATAGAAGTTATCTCGATCTCTAAGTTTTACTGGCGGAACCCCCCGAAATCGCCTCTCCCAACACGGCAGAGGAGACAGAAACACCGTAAACACCAGATCGAGACGAATAATCGACTCGGTCCACGCCCTCCCAATCCTCTGTCCACTCCTCTGAATCTTCTTCAAGATTTTCGCGTCTTCTGCCGATCGTTCGTCTTCCACGGCCTCCTCTACCTCTTCCTCGAGCCCTCGCGGGTGCTCTCGGCCTGAAAATAGGTTCGTCGTCGTCGCTATCCAATCCCGAGACGCTTCGATCTGAACCGGAAGTTTCTTCGAGATGGCGGAAGTAATACGCCCATTTTTTTACCGTCCGAAACGACGATGTTCTCTTCGGAAGACGACTCGCGGTCTTCGTCCGTCTCGTTTTCAACGTCTTCGTCAACGCTTTCGTCGCCTAAAAAAATTATTTGAAGGAAAAGAATTCCGGGGGCCCCAAACCAAAAACGGTCGATCGATGAAGCCGTTTCTTACTTTCCCAAGGCTCGACGACTGGTTCTTCGTCTTCGCTGTCATCGGAACTATCTTCGTATAAAGCGCAAGCGAGAAAAGAGCCGGCGTTAGCAGCCGAAGCACGACGCAAGTGTTCGCGAGCAGCCATTTTGGTTACGCCCTTGGAGTCCTTGGTAACCGAAACAACACGACACGTCACTACACGTAAGTCGAAGCCTTTATTGTTACTTTACTATAGTACGCTAAGCTTCTACAGCTAAAAGCAGTCCTTCTGGCTATGTTACGCACCTAAAGAGATGACGTCACCCGCCCCCGATATTGGGGGCGGGACAGCGTAAGGGCTAGCCCTTTCGCTGTCAAATTAATTCATTTCCGGTCACAGGAAATGCGCATGTCACGCGCGACATTCAAAATTGCGAGCCAGCGAGACCTAATAGCACCTAGCAACCTTTGTCAATCTAATTCGTAAGAGTCTAAAGAAGAATGCTATCGAAGATTTTGTTGTCATAGCAACAAAATAAAAGACTTAGGCTTCCTTATAAGTAAGAAATTCTAAGTAGGGCTCACCGTATATTCGCAGGTCTTCGAAACTGTCTCTTTCTTGTTCAATCGCTGCATTCCGGTAACTTTCTCGCTTATCATAAATTATTTTCTTAGTCAGGCGAACCGGAAGTCAACTCAAATCAACATTTAGACGCCAAAAACGCAAAGAATTATTCGCCAACGCAACCATTTGGAAACGCAACCAAATAAACAGCACGTTCGTCGTCGTTCACAACTTACTCGACGTGTGATATTCGTGGAAACAATTTCGATCTGACGCGATGCAAAGATGCACGTCGCAAGCTGTGCACCGAGTGTACACTTCGTGACGGAAATTGGGGACGGGTGTCACTTTTCGGGCTTTCGCTTTTCGGGCTTTCTCGCTGCAGCAGACGCATTGAAGACGCTTCCCCTCGGAAATTGGAAGATGAGAAAGTGAAGTGTCAAGCCTTCTGTCCGGACGCTGCCTTTTTCTGCCTTTTCGTTTCTTCCCCGAAAACTTCCCTACGAGTGCAACGCCAAGTTCCAAACGAAAAGAACGAAAATCCCTTTTAGCTCCTTCTCTTTCTGGATCGAGCCGTTTCTCCACAATGAAAGCATTCAATACCGCTGCTTCGAGCAAATAAAATGCAATCCGTCGCCAGGGTTTTCTGCTTTTCCTTCCAATGTTGTAGAGAGCCGTTATTTGGTCGCCCCTGTCAACGCCCCTCATGTTGGCAATATAGGGCTCCAGAAGAGGAGGACACTCAACGTTGACAGAATTCCGACCATCTTGCCGTTTCGTTGTAGGAATAGTTCCGTCCTCGAGCCTAGACAGCAGATAAAAGAAGCACAAAGCACTAAAATATGGAAGAGGGCGCCCAGGGAGCTCGCTGGATCGATGATCAACACTATCGAAAAAACGCAGGAGGGAGCATAGGAGTACGTGAGATAAAATCGAAGGTACACCCATGTCAACAACATCCCGAATACATCAGTGCGCCACTGACAGGCCAGTCTTTTGAGCTACGTTTGACAAATACTTACTTTCAGCTGCATGCCGTTAAGCGCGTTTATCTCCAACACATCCGGGAAGGCAATACAACAGTCTTTTCTTCAAATTACAGAGTCACGTGACGCGTAGTTGCCCATCCCTCTCTCTCTCTTGGTCTCTGGGTGCACTGTACTAATTCGTGTTCACGATCCCATGAAGTTCTTCTTCGCATTTATTTTTCTGTTCCTCCACTGCACGCCGCAATGTCAACAGGGCTTCCAAGAGGTCTTGAGCTGTCGCTCGACTTTGGAGTACACCTGGTTTGCGAGTAACTTCAATGACGACGAGCAATCGACGTGTGAATAGACTTACCAAGTACATCCGCAGCATGCTGAAGCCGAGCGGCAACAGTCGCTAAAGCTAGGACGATATGAGTGCTGTAGTCGTTGAGATTCGTCCAAGAGAGATGGCGCAGATGTAACGAAGTCAAGCACATTGGCCATGATTAGAAGTTGCACTCGATCAAACAAATTTGAAAATAATTGTCGCTTTTTGAACAAAAAAGAAAGCAACAAACCGTTTTATTAGCAGACTCTATCGGGTCTTACTCTTACTTTAGCAACAGGCGTCAAAATGCTGCATTAGTATCTGACGGCCTTCTCTCTCGTTTCTGTTAGTATCTGACGGTCTTTGCTCCCTTTTCTGTTAGTATCTGACGGCTTTCGCCCTCGTTTCTATTAGTATCTGACGGCCTTTGCTCGTCTTTCTATTAGTATCTGACGCGGTCTTCGCTCCCCTTTCTGTTAGTATCTGACGGCTTTCACTCTCGTTTCTATTAGTATCTGCCGGCTTTTGCTCGTCTTTCTCTTAGTATCTGACGGCCTTGGCTCTCGTTTCTAATAGTATCTAACGGCCTTCGCTCTAATATCTATTAGTATCTGACGGCCTTCGCTTCCCTTTTTTTAGAATCCGACGGCCGAAAAGTATCTGACGGCCTTCGCTCTCGTTTCTATTATTATCTGACGGTCTTCGCTTTCATTTCTGTTAGTATCTGACTGCCTTCGCTTCCCTTTCTATTGTATATGTCCTTAGCTCCCTTTTCTATTAGAATCTGACGGCCTTTGCTCTCGTTTCTATCTAGTATCTCTTGTTTCTATTAGTATCAGACGGCCTTCGCTCTCATTTCTTTTAGTGTCTGACGGCGTTCCCTCCCCTTCCTATTAGTATCTTAAGGTCTTCGCTCCTCTTTGCATTAGTATTAGTCGAAAGCGGCTTCTCTTGCTCCCGTTTCTCTTATAGTCGAAAGCGGCATCTCATGCTGCCGTTTCTCCAAGCGACAAAAGAAGCATCTTATGCCGCCGCTCCTCTTATACACGAATGCGGCATGTCATGCTCCCGTTTCTCTTACACTCGAAAGCGGAATCTTATGCCGCCGTTTCTCTATGAGACAAAAGCGGCATCTCATGCTGCCCATATAGACGAACGCGGCATCTCATGCTGCCGTTTCTCTTATAGTCGAAAGCGTGCTGCCGCTTCCGCCTATAAGAAAAAACAGCAGCATAAGATGCCGCTTTCGTCTCAAAGAGAAACGGAAGTATCAGATGCCGTTTTCGACTATAGGAGAAACGGGAGCATGACATGCCGCATTATGTCTCTGAGAGGAACGTCAGCATGAAATGTAGCTTTCGCCTATAAGAGAAACATCAGCATGAGATGTCAATTTCGTCTCTTAGAGAAACGGTAGCATGAGCTGCCGCTTCCGCCTATAAGAAAACCGGCAGCATGAGATGCCGCTTTCGTCTCAAAGAGAAACGGAAGTATCAGATGCCGTTTTCGAATATAAGAGAAACGGGAGCATGACATGCCGCATTCGTCTCTGAGAGGAACGTCAGCATGAGATGTCGCTTTCGTCTATAACAGAAACATCAGCATAAAATGTCGTTTTCGTCTCTCTAAGAAACGGCAGCATGAGATGCCGCTACCGCCTATAAGAAAAACGACAGCATGACATGCCGCTTTCGTCTCATAAGATGCCGATTTCGTCTCAAAGACATGCCGCATTCGTCTCTGAGAGGAACCTCAGCTTGAGATATCGCTTTTGTCTATAAGAACGTCTGCATGAGTCTCTTAGAGAAACGGCAGCATAAGATTCCGCTTTCGTCTCTAAAAGAAACGGAAGCATCAGAACCCTTTTTCGTCTCTAAGAGAGGAGCCATGAAATGCCGCTTTCGTTGAGATGTCGCTTTCGTCTATATGAGAAACGGCGGCAAAAGATGCCGTCTAAAAGAAGCCACTTTCGACTATAAAAGAAACGGCAGCATGAGATGCTGCTTTTGACTATATGAGAAACAGCAGCATGATATGCGGCTTTCGTCTATCAGAAAAACGTCACCATGAGATCGACTATAAGAGAAACGGGAGCATGACATGCATTCGTCTCTAAGAGAAACAGCAGCATGAGATGCATCTTTCGTCACTTAGAGAAACGGCGGCATCAGATGCCGCTTTCGACTATAAAGAAAACGGCAGCATGAAATGCCGCTTTCGACTATAAGAGAAACGGCAGCATGAGATGCCGCTTTCGTCTCATAAATGCCGCTTTCGTCTTAAAGAGAAACGGAAGTATCAGATGCCGTTTTCGACTATAAGAAAAACGGGAGTATGACATGCCGCATAGGAACGTCAGCTTGAGATGCCTCTTCCGCCTATAAGAAAAACGGCAGAATGAGATGCCACTTTTGTCTCCTAAAGAAACAAAAGAAGGATAAGATGCCCCTTTTGACTATAATGACATGCCCCATTTGTCTCTAACTATACGAGAAACGGCAGAATGAGATGCCGCCTTCGTATATATGAGAAACGTTAGCTTGAGATGTCGATTTCTTCTATAAGAACGTCTGCTTGAGAAGTCGCTTTTGACTATGCGAGAAACGGCAGCATGAGAAGCCGCTTTCGAGAAACTTCAGCTTGAGATGTCGCTTTTGTCTATAAGAGCGTCTGCATGAAAAGTCGCTTTGTCTCTTAGAGAAACGGCAGCATGAGATGCCGCTTTCGTCTCTAAAAGAAACGGAAGCATCACAATCCTTTTTCGTCTCTAAGAGAGGACGCATGAAATGCCGCTTTCGTCTATTAGCATGAGATGCCCCTTTTGACTATAATGACAACATGCCCCATTTGTCTCTAACTATACGAGAAACGGCAGCATGAGATGCCGCCTTCGTATATATGAGAAACGTTAGCTTGAGATGTCGCTTTCTTCTATAAGAACGTTGCATGAGAAGTCGCTTTTGACTATGCGAGAAACGGCAGCATGAGAAACCGCTTTCGAGAAACGTCAGCTTGAGATGTCGCTTTTGTCTATAAGAACGTCTGCATGAGAATTGGCTTTTTTCTCTCAGAAAAACGGCAGCATGACATGCAGCTTTCGTCTCTAAAAGAAACGGGAGCATCAGAACCCTTTTTCGTCTCTAAGAGAGGCAGCATGAGATGCCGCTATCGTCTATTAGCATGAGATGTTGCTTTCGTCTATATGAGAAACGGCGGCAAAAGATGCCGCTCTCGTCTAAAAGCCGCTTTCGACTATAAAAGAAACGGCAGCATAAGATGCCGCTTTCGACTATAAGAGAAACGGCAGCTTGAGATGCGGCTTTCGTCTATAAGAGAAACGTCACAATGAGATCGATTATAAGAGAAACGGGAGCATGACATACATTCGTCTCTAAGAGGAACCGCAGCATGAGATGCATCTTTCGTCACTTAAAGAAACGGCGGAATCAGATGCCGCTTTCGACTATAACAAACGGCAGCATGAGATGCCGCTTTCGACTATAAGAAAAACCGGAGCATGACATGCCGCATTTGTCTCTAACAGAAACGGCTGTATGAGATGCCGCTTTCGTCTCATAGAGAAACTGCGGCATAAGATGCCGATTTCGTCTCTAAAAGAAACGGAAGCATCAGAGCCACATTTCGTCTGTAAGAGAATCGGCAGCAAGAGATGCCGCTTTCGTCTCTAAAAGAAACGGAAGCATCAGAACCTTTTTCGTCTCTAAGAGAATCTGCAGCATAAGCTTTCGACTATAACAGAAACGGCAGCATGAGATGCCGCAGAAAAGCGGCAGCATGACAAGCCGCTTTCGTGTCATAAGTTGCCGCTTCCGTCTCAAAGAAACGGAAGTATCAGATGCCGTTTTCGACTATAAGAGAAACGGGAGCATGACATCCCGCATTCGTCTCTGAGAGGAACGTCAGCATGAGATGTCGCTTTCGTCTATAAGAGAAAGATCAGCATTAAATGTCGCTTTCGTCTCTTAGAGAAACGCCAGCATCAGATGCCGCTTCCGCTTATAAGAAAAACGGCAGCATGAGATGCTGCTTTCGTCTCATAAGATGCCGCATCTCAAAGACATGCCGCATTCGTCTCTGAGAGGAAAAATAGCCTTAGGCGCGGAATCGAATAGTACAGAGCGTATATTTGTCTAAATCCTATTCGGGTTTAGCTTCAGCGCTCGCCGAAAATAATTCAGTGGGTCGGATCGAGCCGTTTGGTGTCTAGGCGTACACTAATCACGTTAGGCTAATTTTTGAGAAATCAAAGCTAGGAAGAAACACGTGCGTTGTACCGTTAGAAAGAGGAGGAAATTCTCTGTAAAACAAGCTCTAGCACGCAGCCATTAGTGCAGAAGCGAATGCGCATTAGGTGTATAAGTATTTAGGAAGCGCTTCTCTCTAAGTAACATGTTGACGAAAGTTGCTTTTTCTCTCCGAATCGGCAGTATAGCCGTTTAGCAACTGTTGTAAAAGCAAATTTAGCAACACAGAGATTCTTAAAGCACTTTAGAGAAAGACTTCGTTGCTCTGTTCCCCTGTGTACCCTATTGGGGCCTCATTTTTGGGCGAGATATTTTACGCTAGCAACGCTGTTTAGAGACTTATTAGAAGCGATCGAAAGGGCTGGGAGGGATCGAAAACGTGCGATACATTTTTTTCGATTGGACGTGGGATGCTGTATGCTTTCACGCTGTCTGCTGTGACGTCACTAAGTAGCAGCCGAGATCAAAGATATCCATATTCATTCAAGTCAAAATCGTGCCTGTTGGCAGTCAAGGGCAAAAGCATTCGCGTTGACTTGGCAACATCGGACGCAATCATTTTGGCGTCTATCATCTTAAAAAATGCTGGAAGCAACTAAGAACTAGGTCATAAATAAAAAATTCAATATATATTTTAATTTATGTTTCTGGATTGAGGGCGACGCTAAGAAAAAGAACATTGTTCCGATGGTGGGTCTCAAGTACAACAAAAATTACGGTTCTGTTGAAAGCGCTGCCTTACGCTCGTCTTATCATCGTGACTGATCAAAATGAAGACGGAACAAACATGAATGCTCTTCTGATCAGATTTCTTTATCAGAGGCGGCCTCTTTTGCATTGACATATCCTTAGAGGCCACTTTGGTACAGGAACTGCACTTAGAGATCTTTGCATTCATCCGGACGAATGTAGAGGCCAATTTCGCCTAACCAGAAGTTCGAAGTCAAGTGATGGGTCATCCTCGTCAAGTTTTGTCTTCTTAGGCTTCTCTCGCCAGAAGAAAGATGAAGAGTAGTCGAAATACGGCTACAAAGGTGTAAGTTGTAAAGACGTTTTTTGAGTTATGTTATGTAGATAAAGTTAAAGATATTAATTTAACATTTTTAATTTTTTTATTTTCCTACCACTTTTGACTTTCCGCAGTTTTCGTATATATTTCTAAATTTTGTTGCAATGTCTGCTTTTCCTGCCAGCTGAGAGATTTTCTGCTTTGAGCCTTTTCTCCCCCCCCCCGTCGATTAAAAAATGGGTTGCAAACGCGGCATCAAATCGCCTTGCGCTCAGAACGTGTGCAAATTCAACAATTTGGTCTGCACTTGACCAAGATGGGCATTGCGCGCGCAATAACGAGTGAAAAACTTCTTTTTTCACTAAAAACATTGATATTGGAAGAGAAGGTCGATTGCCACTGTGGTATCGCTGTTTCGTAATGCAGACAGTCACTAATGCTTGAAAGCATTGCTTTATCGTAATTGTGGCGCTGTTGAACTATAAACATGATGGCAAGCCGTATCATTGAACTTTGCCATAGCTGATATTGGCTGCCTCGATGTATAGTTGAGTAAAAGAAAAAGATAAGAGGGATTAGCTCATCCAGCAGGTACCGAAAGACAAGGAACTCGAAATCCTTGCACGTTCCGAACATTGAGAAAATCTTTTCGCGAATTAGAAGCCAGCCGCCGAATAGAGCTGCAATTAGAGTGGTCATTCGCTCATGCCTTGATTTTTTGGCAGAATTTTACGTTGACCAAATAGACAATCCTAGAGAAGTTGAATCATGTATTTATTCTGTGTTGGTTCTGCTAGCGTGTACCTTCAAACATTGGACGATACAGTGTAAATAAATTCTCTACAGAATTTAGATACATGTGAAAAGGTCCTAAAATTGGAAGGAGAGAATTGTATTTCCGGTTTTCAGGATTCTAGAAAATGTCATTGTCTCTTATTTATCTGTTGTATGTAGGTATGTCTCGCTTTACTTGAGCAATAAGTTTCTTTTGGAAATAGAACGTAGGATAGTCTCCCAGAGAAGGTAAAGCGTTTTCTTCCAAATATCTTGTGATAATTTGTCAATTCAGCAGCAAATGCAGAGAAAATATTTACCTTTTTAGCGCTGGGGTACTCTTCACAGCATTGTCGATAGTAACTTTGTTGATGACTTTAGACTTTGATGGAATTCGTCAACAAGTCGACTGCTTCGAAGAAGGTCACGGTCCCTTTGGTCCGGTTTAGTATAACATCTAGATGGCCACATCACAGTGCGTTACTGTAGCTAAGCTTAATTTTCTTACCGTAACTCAACTAAACTTTTTTCTAGATCGTTGTAATCCAAATGGCTAAAGGCGGCTGGCAGCGTTGTCATCCAGGAACGTTTGCAATAAAAAGGAAAATACTCGTTTAAGAGATCGATGACTCTCCCAACGTTGACAGATCCCTTGCAGACGTCTGCTGAAGGCCAGTAATGAACGGACGCTGGCGGAAGAGCAAGGCTTGCTATTGCATCGTGCACGTCGATTAGGCAAGTTGCCATGTGAATTGCCGTTGATGTTTCAGACGACGTAGGTCTTTGAATAGTATGAATGGTGTGGAAATCGTCAATAATCAGCAAAGAGAGACGTTTGTTCCTTCGAGCATCCTTAATTAATAAAAGCATTTACCTGCGGTGCCAAGTGAGGCATATTTTCTGTAGCATTGCGTTAGTACTAATACTTGTGTTTTATTGTCTCGTGATAGATCGCTTCAAAATCGCCTGATTGTCTTCGGATGACCGCATATTCCAACTGCTCGGCCACATTCGAGGGCCGCTTCTGAGCAGCCGGAAAGAGACAGGTGCAAGCCAACATCGTTGACGAAAGTTGTGATTTGCTTTTAAAAGGTATTTATTATTATATTAAATATTCATCAATAATTTTACCTGATTGCTCACGTATGCTAAGCGGTACAGTTCTCCTACAACACGTTGACGTCTCAATTGTGTTCTACAATCCTAACTTAGACTGCTGGAGTAGCTGCTTGTGAAAATATCCTCAAGAATTTCGAATAGCCCAGGTGAGCACTTTTTGCAGAAGGCTTTCATGGTCTCTGGGTCATATAGCTTTTCTCCGACATTTTGGACGTGATGATCGAACAGAGCTGCTTGAAATGATTTTACTAACGTCGGAAAATCTGCGTGGAAAGACAGTACTCATCGCTATCTCACATTAAATGTACCGTTACGGACCAGTGCGAGATTTTTCCAGTCTTGCTGCTAGTGCCTTGTTCACGCCTTCAAGAGCTTGCACACGCCTACGGCAAGCTGCCAGCTCTTCCTTCACTTCTTTCAGCTCTTCTCGTGCTTCTTCTAGGTACGACGCGTCACTGTTTCTCTTCCGCCGGTGAACAGAGGCACGGGCTGCATGAAGACGCGATGTGTGGAGCGGCGCTTTCTAGGCAAAGAGCGGGGTGAAATACCTGAACAGTGAGCTGGATCGGAGCAACAGCGAGTCTTTTAGGCGGTGGCTCGTAGAGAGGGTGGTCGACTACTCGCTTTAGGGAGTCGACGTCGTTTCGGTGACGCCTACACACGTAGGCGGATACGCTGTTGCTCAGATCGTGTAGTTCATTAGGCAACACCTACGCACGTTTTTTTTGTTGTGCTAACTTTCTTCAATAAATAATAAAGATCAACGTTGTATCTACCTTTTGAGCCAACTCGCGAATCTCGCGGAGTTTCGGTTACCGGGGAGTAGCGCTTCAAACTACTTCCGGTCGATCTTCCTCTAGACGCTCAAAACGCTCCCAAAACGCTGTCAGTAGATCTGCCAAAGAACGTTCATATTCTTTGTTCGCTGGCCTGTCGCTGCTAGTTACTGCTTGCGCGATAGCGAAATTGCGAATCGATCGCGAAAAATACCTCGCCGTCTTCTTCCTTTGCCTTCGAAAATCCAAAATGGCGACCTGGCATCCGTAAAATCGAAAAGGCTTAGTCGCTCTTTGATGGAGAAAGCCCATTCAAGAGCGATCGCATACGGGACACGTACGGCAGCCATTTTATCTGAGCGGTTTGTTCAAAATCTCACCCTATTCGACCGATCGGAGGCTTCGAATTTTCAACTTTGTCAAGATACATGGAAGAAAATATTCTGCTCAACTAGAATTGTAGTTTTTATAATGAAAAACGCAAAATAGCTTCGATTGTCTCGGTAAAAACGTTTAGAAAAAGTAAGATACGTCTCAAAAGGCAAGCACGGATGTTTTTGAAGCTAAATAGGCGGTTCCGAGAGTGTTTTAGAGCAAAAACACCGATTGCAGATGGTTTCCAAGGTAAGACACTTGCGCGTGATACAGAGACATAGTTCAAACATCTTTTATTTCACATTAAAAAAGGGTAGGCGTGGTACCCTTGAGGTACCTAGTACACCACCTTATTCACTTCCCTCTTTATCAAATAGTAAACAACTGCCTGTGAAAAGAGCGAAATCTACTGGTAGATTGATTATGAAGTTGGAGTACTCCTAGTAGGTGAGCGCGTTAGGTTAAACGAAAGACAGACTCTTTTGATTTGTAGTATAAACAAGGTGTTTAATTAAATACCTTCTTGTGAAAGCCTTACAGAAGAAAAGAGATTATATAATTGTTAGCTGCCCCAAATTTTATAAATTTTTCAATAGCTGAATTTTTTATCAGTATCGCCAAAACAGACTTCGAAAGAACCACAAGGCGGAAACGATTGCGCGGTTGCTGGTGACTGAGATCATATGTCGACACGGAGTGCCCGAGGAGCTATTGTCTGATAGGGGCAGTGATTTTCTCTCGAGCCTGATAAAGGAAGTGTGTTCGCTCACGGGAATGCGAAAAATCAATACATCAGCTTATCACCCGCAGACCGATGGCATGGTAGAGAGGATGAACAGAACCTTGATACCAATCCAATCCTCGGTGCGATTGATCTACTCGTCTCGCGTCGTCAATTACGATTGCCGTCGGGATTTTCCCACCCACTCATCGCCCCTCCCCCACCTTCGTTGTTGCCCGCATCACCGACCCCGTCGTCTCCGTTGTACTCAGTCGTACTCGTTGAGTCCGTCGTGTTTCCGCCCGGCCAGATGGAAATGATAGTCGCCGGTGCCGTCATCTGTCCCGATACCAAGGAGCGTTGCACGTCGTCGTCTCATCCGCTGTTATTCGAACCATCAGAGCAACTGGCGGAAAAATACGACCTGATTGTCGCCGCGTCATCGGCCAACAACACTACTGGCATCATCCCTGTCAGGGTTTTCAATGTGGGCAGACAACGTAAACTGTACAAAGGCAAGCGACTCGGAACGGCGGAAGAGATCGATCCCTCGACACTAACAGTCCCTATTTCGAATACGTCGCCACGCGATCAGTGGATACCGCCACTTCCGGACACGCCCACTCTGACACCTTCACAACGTGCAGCTCTAGAGACTCTCCTCATGGAATACAACGACATTTTCAGTCACCACCCGTCCGATCTGGGGCGCACTAATATTTGCCAGCATCGCATCGTTACTACGACGAACCGCCCAATTCATCAACGTCCATATCGTCATCCCTTTCATCTCCGCGCCGAAACAAATCGCCAAGTCCAAGAAATGTTGGATGAAGGAATCATCACCCCGAGTTGCAGCCCGTGGTCGTCTCCGGTCATCCTGGTAACGAAGAAAAATGGGAAGTTCCGGTTTTGCGTAGACTTCCGCCTTCTCAACGACATTACGGTGAAGAATGCGTACCCCATCCCTCGCATCGACGAGACCCTGGACAGTCTCGGAGGCGCCCTATTCTTCACGACGTTGGACTTAGCTTCTGGCTATTGGCAGGTCCTTCTGGCTGCGGAAGACAGGGCTAAAACTGACTTTTCGACGAACGGCGGCAACTTCGAATTTTAAGTGATGCCGTTTGGACTTACAAATGCACCTGCTACATTCCAACGTCTGATGGATGTTGTACTTCGGGGACTCACGCTCGACTCCTGCCTGGTGTACCTCGACGACGTCCTTGTACACTCACGCACCTTCAAGGAACACCTTTGCCGCCTACGCGCAGTCTTCGAGCGGCTACGCACGGCTGGGCTGAAATTACGCACGGAAAAGTGTCAATTTGTGCGATCGGAGGTGCCGTACCTGGGGCACGTCGTCAGCGCTGAGGGTATCGCGACGGATCCGACAAAAGTGGATAAAGTCCGGAATTGGCCCAACCCGCGTACGAAAACGGAAGTACGATCGTTCATCAATTTTGCTGGGTACTATCGTCGTTTTGTCCCTGGATTCTCCACCATCGCCGCTCCTCTTCACAACTTGACGACAGGCCATTCCAAATTCACCTGGACAACGGAAGCAGAGCGTGCCTTTGCTACCCTAAAGGAGAAGCTGACCGAAGCCCCTGTACTGGCGTTTCCGCGCTTTTCGGAACAATTCAGGCTCAAAACAGACGCCAGTGATGTTGGACTTGGCGCCGTCCTTTCCCAAATTATCGACGGCCACGAACGCCCTATTGCCTTCGCCAGCAAGAAGCTGAGTGCTACGGAGACGAACTATAGCGCGACAAAGAAGGAGCTGCTCGCTATTAAATGGGGTACAGCGCATTTTGACCCATACCTCTTGGGAGCACCGTTCGTTGTCGTGACTGACCACCGACCGCTATTCCACCTGAACACGATGAAGCATCCCGCGGGAAAAGTCGGTCGCTGGCTGCACACCCTGAGCCAGTACACCTTCACAGTGAGGTACAAGCCAGGACGATTGCACGTTGACGCTGACGCACTGTCGCGAATGTGTGCCGTCACAACGATACTAGCGAGCGCCAACGTTGCAGAACTCCGCGCTATGCAGGAAGCCGACGATGTCTTAGCGACTGTGATTGCCCGCCTTCGAGCGGACGAAGGACGACCACCAGCAGAAGGAGTTTGGCGCGATGGCGCACATCGCCGCTACCGGCAATTGTGGGACCAGCTACAGCTCGACGACCACAACATTTTGCAACGCAACCGTCGTCTTGGTGCCCGGTTGGAAACAACGTCGGTCCTCGTCGTGCCGCAAGCCCTCGTTCCAACAATTTTGCAACAACTTCACGGCGATCCTCTCAGCGGTCATCCCGGCGTCAGCAAAACCACCGACACACTTCTGCAACGCTACTATTGACCCGGCTTTTCCGCCGACGTTGACGATTACATTCGTCGCTGCTCGACCTGTCAACGAGCGAACGCAGTAGCGCCTCGCCCAAAAGCGCCCGGGAGGTCAATTCCCGTAGGCGGGCCGTTTGAAATGATTTCGATTGACTTCCTTGAACTTCCTCGGACCGTTCGGGGAAATCGATATGTCTTGGTATGTACCGACTACTTCACCCGCTGGCCGGAAGCATTTGCTACTGCAGGCCAAAAGAGCGAGACGGTGGCACGGGCTCTCTACGACGGAATTGTATCGCGACACGGCGTTCCCCGAATACTTCACTCCGATCAAAGCCCAAGCTTTGAAGGACGCGTAATACGCCACTTGTGCCAGATGATGGGATTAGAGAAAACGCGCACAACCCCATATCATCCCCAAGGCGATGGCCTGGTCGAAAGGTTCAACCGCTCCCTTCTCGGCTGCGGGGACCGCGCTCTCGACTGGGATCTGTGGCTACCGTCAGCGCTCCACGCTTACCGCGTTGCAAAGCAAACCTCGACAGGAGCATCGCCCTTTGAGCTGCTATACGGCAGGAAACCCCGCCTTCCAACCGACGTCGCGTGCAGCTGCGCAACCCCGCCGCCAACGGATACATCAGAGTATCTTCAACGGTTATCCACGGAGATGGATAGAGCACGGGAATTAGTGGATGCCAATTTGACGGCGGCCAAGGAGCGACAACGTCAAGGCGTGACACCCCACGTACGTTTGTACTCGCCCGGCAAACCTCGTCTACCTGCATGATCCAGGCCGACTGCGGGGAAAAGTCTACAAGTTACTTTCGGTATGGGACGGCCCATTTAAAATTCTGCGAAAACAAGGAGAGAATGACGTTTACCAAATCCAACATTCACACAAAAGAGGGCGACGGAGATGGGTACATCACGACCGCTTACGACCGTGCTATCAACCCATCGATGCGCCGCACGACGAAACATCCAGCACGACAACGACGGATGCTGCAAACGACGGACAAACACTCGGAACCCCTACGACACCGAATCATTCGCAACCACAGCCAGGGACCGGAGCGAACGAAACCCCACACCGTACGGACGTCGGAGATGTAACGGACTTTGAGAACGTCATATCCCGGGTCCCGAGCGGCCCTGTAATCAACACGCCTCAACCAATCGCAAGACCAGCGGCTCCGACACCAACTCCAGCCGTCAACGTGCAACCGCAACCGATCGCAAGTCCGGTAGCCCCGCCCTCTGACAACGTCCACCCTCAGCAACCACCCTCACTCACACCAGAACCGATCGGAAGGAAAGACGAACCACCCGAACGACCACGTCGGATCACGCGACTCCCAGTGCGTTTTGAAGACTACGTCCTAGATGCCACGTCAGACAGCGATGAACACAGTTCGTAGGCGCCGTAGTAGTGTAGTAAGGTCTAATCTGGGCTAACGGGAGGGAGGATAGATAATGGGTAGTTGGAGAGATAATAAAAACAGTCTAGTCTGAAGTCTGGGGTAAGCACAACGCTTCACTACATATACAATATGAGCGACGAAATGCTGATAGAAGCTGTTCGTAGCTACCCCTGCCTTAGCCACCGACCAAATTGTTTATACTCACGATATCTAACAAAATTTGTACTGGGTTTGGAGATAGTACGGAAGGAGATGGACCGGGAGATAGAGGGAGAGAGGAGAATGAGACAGCAGAGACAGAGAACGGAGGCGAAGAAACTGTTTTACGTTGATTATTGTGTACTTTAATATCTAGGTGATGACCAAGTTTACGTTTTCATAACATGAGCCATCTGCCATGGCACTGAACCCTCCTCACTTGCAAAATACTCCTTGTAGGCGATGCGAGATTCGGACGCCGCCTTCAAGTACTTTCCGCCTGTCCCTGCCAGCGGCACAATTGCTCCATGGCCCCCTCCAATTCCATACTAACCCTAACCCTCTTCTCTCCACGATCCAGGCAGAACGTTCCCTCCGTCGTCAATATCAATGAATCCTGGTGGACAGTAGCACGCCGAGTCTTTTACAGGTGTAGGCCAACAGCTGCAAGGCATACACTCGCGATCAGCACACGACGAAAAATTCTCAAGCGCGAGGCCAAAATTCCAAACGCATTCTCTACTATACGGCGAGCTCTACTCAGTCTAGGTAAGATATAAATGTTTTATTTTCCAGCATTGCAAGGAATGAATATGCTAACTTTTAATTAAATAATGCTTCATCATTCGGCAAATTTCGATCCGGAAATGGTCGCAGCAGATTCTTTTTTAGCGGAAAAGCTTCATCTCCTACAAATACGTAAGGTAGCATCTTTGACTTGCCATCTATTAATAATTCAGCAGGTAAAGGAAGATTCAGAGTGTCTCTTTCTAGTGATGCTCCAAATGTGCTATGGCTAAATATTCCTCCATCGCTTTGGCGCCCATAATTTCCAATATTCACGTATATAAATCTATAGTTAGCATCGACGACGGCCATTAATACGATAGAATGAGTTCCTTTATAGTTATAATATGAAGAACCAGCATGGGACGGGGCCTGTAATATGACGTGCTTTCCGTCGATGGCTCCCAGACAACGAGGAAAATTCCAGCGACTTTCAAATCGTTTGGCGATTCCTCTCCATTCCTTCTCGTTAGCTGAGAATTTTACGAACTCTGACTTGAGAGTCTCACCTATTTTAGGGATACGCGGCCCCACGATTTGGAGAATACTTTCAAAAGTTGTTGCAGTCATTCGTAAGTAAGAAAAAAGCCTTGCTTGTCAGACACGGAAAGCTGACGAACGAGGGAGTGATAGGCACCCTGCACACGTTGGCATTGATTTCGTGCTCGGACCCAGCATCGACGCCTATTTTCGACTGACGCACTCTCTTCCAAACTAACCACAGAAGGGTCACGATAACGAACTTCTCTTCCGAGGACAACATTGAGAAAATTCCAAAAAAAATTGTACGACACGTGCCAGATATTCTCAATTGTTTAAAGTGCGTTAAAATAGTGACGCTAGACCAATAGTTAATGTGAACGGGTTTACGCATACACGTTACGGAGACGGACGCAACGCTGACGCTGGACGGACGCAAGCCTAGCGTAACCTAATGTGAACCAGCCTTTACGAGCAGTCAAACGTTTATTTGATTCATTAGCATTACCCAGCAACGAGATTCGTACCAGGCCTGACCGACGGTTCTCCGCCGGGGTTGGTTTGGTCAGATGACCGATTGCAACAAAACCACTTGCTCCGGCCTCGACGCCTATTCCATTAGCTGGCCAGATCTATGATTAGGGTGTGAGTACAGTAGAACCCCGATTATCCGAACCCCTTGGGGCAGCGGGGGTTTGGATAATCGAAACGTTCGGATAATCGAAATAGGTGTTATTTAAGTTTTTAAATAGCGTAGGTGTTTGAGTAAGAGAGGAAATAGAGCCAGGGTGCGCTGAACGCAGGTGTGACGCTTCTATAAGCTGGTAACACAAATCTTTTTCTTTCGACACGCCCAATTTGGGTCATGTGACTTCGAAATTTGGGGTTCAGATAATCGAAAGTTCGCATAATCGGGGTCCGGATAATCGGGGTTCTACTGTACCTGTTGCGGGCTGAATCCCACTTCTTAGCATTGCAGTGCAGGCAGGTAGCCGACATTGAACGTGTTGCGGTGAGCCAGCCCTTACATGCCGCATAATCGCCGAGTCCAGCGACGTGTCCCGATTAGATGCGGCGACTACCGTACTGTTGTCAGAGTCTACTAAACAACTATCGCCCTACGGGAGCAACGCCGCGACAATCGGGAACATCTTGTTGTACGTGATCGCCAGCGCACGGCGAATCCTCTGCAAGTGACCTCACTCTCGTCATGGACTCCGCAGCCCCATGATCCCGACGCGTCCGTTTGCAGCCATTGTCTCCAAAACCTCAAGGAATAAAATAATAATGAGGTACAGTACATATGAGATGGTAAATGATTTATAGACTCATCAACCTACGTGCAGAAAAGAAAGGACAATGATTTTCACATAGAAATTAGTCGATGCGTTTGGAATGCTCCACCGATGACACAATAGACAGGTAATAGCTGGAAGACACTGTGTACATTGTATCCATGTAACTCTTTTGCGGATTGAAAACTTGAATCCGCGCTATCAGAAGAAGCATTGGCGACGAGAGGCCATGTCAAACACAGCGAGAGCAATCCTCTGGCAAATGTGCCCACCGTGCACCGTGGAAGAAGTCGCTTCTTGGGCGAAGAAAGCAGATCTTTTCGGCGAGGGAAGATCTCCGGATTACCACACGTTTTTTCCATGAACTTGGACAAATTATTAATAAAATGGGAGATGAGGGCGTTGTTGAGCCGATGTGTGAAGGGATTTACGCATAACGCGCTAAATAACAACCGTAAAGCCGAATCGAATTATGCATTTCGTATCGAAACCTATTCTTCTACTTTAAAACGAAGCGTTTATTGCGTGCTGTGGATCTTTTTTCCAAAGGTGAAAAAAGATGAATTGTTTTGCATGATAGGTTTTGACCGTATACGGCATTTAATTAATTAAGTCGGCCGGATACACTCGTAAAGGATAATTTTGGTAATCGACTACGTCGCTGCACGAAAAGTCAAATTGGAGTGAATATTCGGCGAGTTCAGTGTTATAACCAATAGGTTCTCCCGTGTGTTGGGTTCCTCCTCTGGTTTTTCTCGGAACGTGAAGCCAAGCTGGATGGACGCGTCTGAGGCAGCGAGGGAACTTGAAACGTCACGCGCCGTTTCAGATATCGACGTTAGCGAAACGGACATGTCGTCCGACGAAGAAGAAGAGGACGATCCTATTTCTTTAGCGAGCAAAGTTCGAGTACATTTTCAATTAGTCGCACGGCGTTTTTCCTTAGCGAATTTGGACGTATTTGAAGGCAATTCGGACGAGAACGAAGCAATACCGGCACCGATTCAAACAAGCACGCCTCGAAAAAGACCAAGATGAGGTAAAAATAAAATAAATAAATCTTTTATTTTAAATCGACCCTAAATATGTGCAAGGAGACTTGTCAAGTGAAAAAGGCGCTTCAAGCCTCACTATCGTATTGTCAATATCGGAACTCTACTGAAGGCAATACTTAGCCTTGTCCCCAGACCCTCTCAAGAACACCCGTATGACGGTGTCCCAGAGAGGGTCTGGTACGGCTCCTCCCACTTTCACGCCCACTATGACGAGGGGGGACAGCGTCTCCCGTATATCCTAGCTGAATGGAGAGTACGACCTCCTGCTACGTTACTGCGTCCAAACGGGTCAAAATTCTGTGTCTAAAATGGTGCAAACTAGTTGAAAAGAAAAACAAGTTTTTAATTCGGCGCGCAGGTTGAAGATTACATATCAAGTTTCGTCTATATCGCACTTCGTAGCAGTGTCTGGTCTTGTGGAAGCACTCAGCCTTATCTGATGTCCAAGCGCCTTTGAAAGGTTCCGAGGTTGGAAAGCTCGTTAGGCGAGCTTTTGGCGATACAGTAGAGCGAAAAACAACAGAGAATAAAGCGATCGGACTCAGACAGCAGTGGTGATGTTCGCTCGTACGTCTACGTTGGGTTACGGCCTTCTGAGGACGTTGATGATGCGGCTCTACAGGGCCTTGAATTAGAGAAAACTCTTTTATCTCTGGAAATACAGAAAGACTAAATAAGTTTGCCCCGTAAGCTCCGTCTTCATCTAATGGATTGATCTCACGCTGAATTCTCTCTGCAGCTGTTCGTCCGACCATAGCTGTAAGAGACAGGGATAGGAAACTCCCGGTCACGTGATCGCTTTTGTTGAAGCAGGGGTTGACTCGGGGGCTCTTTCCCGTATACTTCGGCTGTTTTCGCCTTTTTCCACCATAAAACAGTTTGCCACGTCATTTTACGTAAAACAAACCTTAATTGTTACGAAAATACAGTACGCTAAGTCCAAAGAGCTTGTACAGGTCCATTTTCGTACACGCCGGCTTCGAAGGTGTGACGTCATCGGAACTCATGGATGGGGCTTTACTAGTGAACGCCTCGCATCCTTCGAATCCATGTACGGATTTCCGCGAATACAGTAGTATCTTCGACGTCACCATTGAATCTCCAGAAGAGTCCTCAATTATCGTAATAGTATTGATCCGAGTATAGAAGCACTCGCAATCGATTACAACGCCGAGAGAATGACGTAACACTTCCTCCTATCGAAATCGGCACCTTGACTCTCATCCAAGACCAATATTTCAAAACGTTTTCCTATTCACCTCGAACGGGACCCGCCCCTGCCAAAACCGATTCCAGAATTAATGACATTACGTATGGACAATACCAAACAAGATTTCGCTGTCATTTTGACAAACTTTGCCTCGACATACTAAAAGGGGCACTCCGGCGTTTTTTAAACCTATACTACTATTCGTTTGCTAATCGTTTCGCACCAGTTTCGCTGTCATCGTGTGATTCGGCTACGAGAACGAAGCGTTTTGACTCTGTAATTACGGGCGTTCTGTGACGCAACTGGTGCCACACAGCTACCCTGATACAAAAAATGAACTGGCGTTTATGCATGCCGAAGGCGTCACCTGCCAAGAAAGTTTGAAAGAAAAAAGTGTAGATCGTAAGGACTAGCTGAAGCCTTTCTGTACTGACTTAAATTCGCTAACTACAACGCGCTTTTGCGCGCTATGCATTCGATGCTGTCTTCCGTGCTTTTACGATCATTGTCTCACTCAATTTATCATGTGCAAAGGTTCGCCCTTGTCGTGCAATTACAGGTTTGGACGGAAGGCACGGAAGACAGCATCGAATTCATGACGCGCAAAAGCGCGTTTCCGGCTTTATCTCGTTTCCGCTTTTAGTTAGCGAATTCAAGTCAGTACAGAAAGGTCTTACGATCTACACTTTTTTCTTTCACAGAACGCCCGTAATTACAGAGTTAAAACGCTTCTTTCTCGTAGCCGAATCACACGATCACAGCGAGACCGGCGCGAAACGATTAGCAAACGTAAGTACTTCAATAGTATAGTATAGGTTTAAAAAACGCCGGAGTGCCCCTTTAAGGATCCGGACCCTGTAAAGGAATATCCGCCAGAAGTGGTCGTAGCCCAAAGAATTCCGGGAAAATATTACCTCGCTGGAGATGGCCTGTTGATGTATGAGGTGGAGAAAAAGGAAAGCAGCAGCCGCGTTCCAGTCTTGCCCGCCCAAGCTCGTCGCTCTATTCTTCAGGTTCTGCATTCCTTGCCAATTTCCGGACACCTGGGGTACCGGAAGACCCTGAGGAAGGTGCAAAGTCAATACTTCTTGAAAGGCATGGCGTGTGATATAAAATCATTCTGCCATCAATGCGAAGTGAGAAAATCGCTTTAGTTCGCCGGAGCCGTTCCATACCGTCGGCATAGACATATTCGGGCCGTTGCCGAGAACCACGATTGGAAATCGCTACGTCGTGGTCAAAGTGGATCGTTTCTCCCGTTGGCTAGAGCTTGCAGCCGTTCCGGACATCACGGCGGAGACGATGGCAGAAGTACTCGTCGATCGAGAGACATGGGTGTCCCCGACGCCTATTGTCTGATCGAGGAAGTCAATAGAGGATAGCAGGCGTGATTGTAATCCAGCTCGTGCGCACTACTTGTTGGTGAGTCGGGAAAGGGGCGTGGCGCCTTTTTCTTGTCAAGGAAAAGCTCGATGGCAAAAACGAAAACCGAACAGTTAAACCTAATCATTGTACACCTGTTAGCAAAAGGTGCGTGGCTAAGAAGTAAAACATGGGAGCGCAATTAGGTTGAAAGCGAACAGTCACGTGACCACGAGCAGCAATAACTCGGTATTCTTATGCTTTCGGAGAATTCGTTTTTCGGGCACCTATTGTCCATAAAACGTAAGTTTGCCTCATTAGGCGCCTCTTTACGGCTCTCTTTTCGGCGTTTGGCCTTTCCTTTGACGCGAGTCAACCGGAAACGATCCATAATAGCAAGTACCTGAAATGAACCGGAAGTGCATAAAACTCATCCAAATGGCTCTTAGCGTAAAGCAAAAGACGGTGCAGGTGCAACAGTTGTGTACAATATAGTAAGCTGTGTGTAGCGATAACTGCGTGGTAACAGCCAAAGGACGGACTCTACACGTTCCCCCCAAATGACATGTCGGAACGCCCCTTTCTGAGAGAAATCGGCCTCAGGTGACCGCAGCGACGTGAATCACGCGCCCGGAACACACGCGTTGACTGCATCGATTACAGGAGGACTCTCGGGAATGTAAACTGCATGGCTGCATGCAATTATGAAAACGAGGGACGTCCCCCATTCATCGTGTGGGCGTAATGGCCCATGTCACGCCGTGCATGGTGTTTCTCAAGCGACATCGAAATCCCCAAACAATCTTACGTTCGAAAAAACTTTCGGCACCCAGTAGTAGTCGGAAAAACAACGATTTCGTAGAGAAATGGTGGCTAATATCCGGGACTAGTCGACATTGCGAGGGACACACATAGGACCACGCAAAATGTATGGAAAAGGACACGTGACCACCAGAGTTGCCTATCCTTTTCTATCTATGTTTACACGAAACCCTTGTGAATATAGTTGAAGAGAAGAACGCCGAAGTTGAAGCCGATTATAAGAAGGATCGTACCTGCGCGTTTACAACAAAGCTCATCCAAAGCATTTAATTAATGTTTTACTTTCTTTTGTTCTGGAAAGAACAAAGAAAAGCGGCTAAATTAAAAGACGGGAGAGGCATGCATCCTATGATGGTCAAATGGGCCTTGAATTTAAAAATGCTCTCGTCCTACCATGCTGCTCGCACCTCAGGCTTCATGTTCCTCCCGAGTGAACGCACTCTTCGCGATGACGTCCACTGTTACCCATCGAAGCCAGGGTTTGGCAGCGGGGTCAACGATCACATGATTCGAGAGGCAAAGATTGACTCGCTCGCCAAAATCCAAAAACACGTGATTATTCTCTTGGATGAAATGAAGGTACGCGAAGACGTAGTATTAAAGTCCTTCGAAACAGACGCTGGCAAGGATTCCAGTATTCCCGTCGCAACGCACGTTCTTGGAATAATGGTCCGTGGATTGGTTACCTCGCTGAAATTTCCCTTCGCCCATTTTCTTACAGCAGGTACATGAGTACTGCATGACATATTAAATGAAGCCATGTTTCACTTTTCTTGCGTAAACAAAGTAAAGCACAACGTCAGCATAAATTAGAGTGTCATCGTCAACGAGTAACGCCCCCCCCAAATTAGCTCGCCGCTCCGATACTTGCGGGTGTAGAGCGAAATTTGCAGTGCTGAAGGCCCTAAAAAGACCATTCCCAAGTGATGCGTACGCGGTCCCCGACGGATAGGGTGGATTCACATCGGTACACACGGCTGCCCACCGCCAAGCCCACCAGCTAGCCCACCACTGTCAACGTCACGTGGATCATGATGTCATATGCAACCCTTCTATTGGCGACGCCCACGTACAGCACGGGAGCAAACAAGTATCAGCATTTTTGACTAAACGATCATTAGCGTCTGCGAAGGCGGGTCGGCGAAAGACCTCGCGTACTATACGTTTGTTGAGCATCAGAGGTTTCGATTAAAGGGGCACTTACACTGCAAAAACTTTATCGTAATCGTTAGATGTTACTTTAGGATGAAGCTGGCAGCGCGGTCTTCGTGAGAGATACAGCTATTTTCTTCCTTAATAAAACGCGCTACAATTTTGCACTGGAGAGACCTGTTCCATCAGATCCCGGATACGCAACATTTCCGGGCCGTAACGAAGACATCGAAGCTTGCTTCTTCACTCTGCCGAGCCAGCTTTCTTCAGAAGAGGTAACTGTACCACCTAGTCTCCATTCGTTCTCGATACTGCGTCCGCATGCGGCGTTTTTAGCTAGCCTCGCGTGGCCAGGCCCTTTTTCCTGATCTCCCGGATACTCCGAGAGGGGAAAAGGGCCTTGAGTCCCACGTTATAGGTCATGGGCTCCCTCGTTTGGGGGTGCGGTCGGTCATATGATCGATTAAATACTAGAGATGCCACCTCTCAGCGACGTGTAGTGCGGGATTGGTCTAATCATTAATCAAATTTCTGCCCCCTATGCTGTCACCTCGCGGCACACAATCAACACGCGCACGCTAGATAGAGAAGATGAGCAGCCAGATGGGTTTCAGAGACTGCTGCGACTGGTCTGTTCTGTGCGATCGTACTCGGTATGAAATGGTACACATTTGCTGCTGGCTAGGCTGGCCCAGATGTACGACGTGTCCGATTACCGCGACTCTGTGCTCGTCGGCGACGTCCACTTCGACGTCCGATCACAGTTCAGCCATTCCTTGAGCCATGTGGAGTTGGGAAGGGTCTCTCGAGCAGCCTTTCCCAAAATCGAGCGAGTCAAAAGAGCTGCTGGCTGGGTCTACGTGGTATTCGCAAAAAAAGTAAATCAGAGCCGAAATACGGTGAGCACTTTTCAACTACTAATTATTTCCGATATGTGATTATTTTTAATTAAAGCGGACGCCAGCACTCAGACGTCAGAGATTGATTGGAATGCTGTCAGTCAAGTTATTTCGTCTGAACTCGATCAGCTGCTTATCGATTGCAACGAAAACGATGATGCTGAAAAGCGTGAAGAATTTTCTTTCGAACGTCATGTGAAGAACCTGAAGAGTTCTGCCCCAAATCTCTTTTTCCTGCCTGTTTCATTGATATCGGGGAAAAGAAGCTTAGACGAAACAATTTCCCAGGCGGAGCGGAGAGTAGGGTACATTGTAGCTATTTTGATGAAGCAGACATCAAGAAGAAGCAAAGCACTAGCTTTTCCAACTCAGGTTTCGATGCTTATGCTTAGCCACGGCACCAGCAAACAGGTTAATCTAAACGTCATCATAATAGTTTGAGTGGTAATCCTGTTTTGCCAGGTTTTAAGAGCAATGAATACATTGGGGGTTTGTGCCTCATATAATCATTCATGGGACTGCCTAAAAGGAATTGCTCGGTGCTTAACCGTTCCCCCCGTTTCAACGCTCAGAATTTGGACATACGACAACTTAAACATAACAAAGCGTATTTCCCATGAACGATCGGGTAATTCATTCACAATGAGTTATGTATTCAATTACAGTAGCTATTGTAGACAAACATCTTGAGCGATGGGATATGACAACTCGTCTCGCGATCGATTTCCCAAACGCGAAGCTTCCATCAATATATCCCGATCATAGACGAGTAGGAAGCATATACCTAATTAGATTATTATCTTTAAAACGTTTCCTGTACAGATCACAAAACGAAGTGATCTGCATGAATGGGACATCTTACCTTCACGGAGAGAAAACGACGAATTTGTTGAAGAAGGCACTCTCTTTGTCATGAGATTTCTGACAGATACCTTTCCGGGTCTCGCGAAACTGTCATCCTTCTGCCCAGCACCTGTCCCTTATATGACGCCTTCGAAACCAGACGTCACTCCCTTAGAAATTATGGATGAAAATGAAGGCACCAAAGACGGAAATATTCGCGTCCTCAAACAGTTTGCAGTTGACGTTTCCAAAAATGATGCTGAACCTGTGGTAAAATTGGTAAATGTCTTTCCAATACCTGTAGGGAAATCTTTCTTATTTTGCAGCCTGTAGTGGGTGACCAATTGACGTGCAAGAATATACGTTCTGCTAAGCGGTTGCGATTGCCTGAGCCACTCGATCTCAATAAACTGCAATGGGCGAAGGAAGCTCCAGGTACTAGTCAGAAATAGAGTTCTAAAAGACTCATACATATGTTGCATACGTTTAGGAGATTTTCATCTTTTATGGGAATGCCTATCGGTGTGCTTAGAGACGTTTTGGGGAGACAGCACATGTACAGGATCTGTCCAGCACCTAATGCAACATCTTCAACGATTCTCTGTTGACAAGTCTGCCAAGAAATTCCAACCATGCGATGAGTTCATGCAGCAGGTGGGTAAAAGAGTTGTGTTAATCTCACTTTATTACGTTGGACTTCAAGGTGTTCAAAGCCCACATTACAGCGTCCGCCTGTCGATTTTTGGGGCTGCAGAATACTGCAGACGCAATTGCAATTCCTGATGGTGATAAAGGGGCGTGGCTTCGTAAAATAGCTCGACAAATTTTATTGCACAATTGCAATCAAAAATCCTACATTCCATGATGAGAGGACCGACGAAGTCTACGCCTTCCACAGGACATTGCTGCATATGGGCTACCTGTATATTATACTATGGCTACGCAATCAAGCGAAACTTGGGTAATGTTGAAAAGAGATATCATGGCCGTACTCTATCACACCTGTTGCCCGAAGGATGTGGACGATGCCAGAAGAAAGAGAAAAGCTAGGAAACCATTAGAGGGACATGTGCACAATCATGACAGCTGTCAAAAGACGGAGGCAGAGCAGCACCAATACTGCCCAGTAGGTGAAGATTCATGGTGTCGCTGGCAGAAAGATCAGGCAACTGGGGAGAACAAGTATAAGCAGGACGACAATCGGACACTTCCGCATTGTTTCTTCCACGAGTTGCTTGGCTTGTTTGAGCGTCTATCGGACGAAAGTCTTTTGGAAAGGTGCAAGGACGGGCATACTCAGAATTCCAACGAGTCATTCCATAACACGCTATGGACATATGCCCCAAAAGCAAAACACCGTGGAGCATCGTCTATACTAATAGCTGCAAGAATTGCTGCTGCGCAATTCAACAATGGCTCCACTGTTTTTGCTCGGCTCCTTCAAGAAATGAGATGTCCACCAGGAACGCATTCTTTGGATCATTTCAATGAAATAGACGCCAAAAGGATTTCTGCCAGCAAAATAAAGGCAACAGTAGAGAACAAAAAAGAAGGGCAAAATTGAAAAAGAAGACTGCGCAAACGCAAGACCATCTGGAAAGAAGGGAAGGCCCGACGTACGAGGCTGGCGGGTTTGGGGGTGAGGCACCGCCTGAGAGGCCACAGGAAAGGGAGGCTACGGCTCCAGGTCGCAGGGGAAGGAGAAAGGGCAAAGAGCGAGCGACGGCTTCTGTGAGGCGTAGGCGACAACCATCACCGGCTGCCGATTCTTCATCATGTTAAATCAAAATCTTGTCCATCTCCATCACTTCAGTACTTCATCTCAACCACTCTACTTTACAACCATCTCAACCACTCTCATCTCTACAACTACTGTACCACTCTACCACTCTACTGTATCACCATCTCTACCATTCTACTGTAGTACTATTCACACTACTATACAACCACACAACCACTCTACCAATCACTTTACCACTACTCTGCTGTACACTACCACTCTACCACTCTACTGCACAACCGCACTACCATACCACTCTACTGTACAACCATCTCTACCACTCTACCACTCTACTTTACTACCATCTATACCACATTACTGTACAACCACACTACCCCCTCTTACTGTGTAGTTGAGAGATATACCATAAATAAAACCCCCTCTACCATGCACTCTACTTTACTACCATTTTTACCACTCTACTCTACAACCACACTACCACTCTACCACTCTACTGTACAACCACATTACCACTCTACTGCACAACCACCCTTCCCCTCTACCACTCTACTGTACAATCACACTACCACACTACCACTCTACTTTACTACCATCTGAACCACTCTACTTTACTACCATCTCTACCACTCTACACACTACCACTCTACCACTCTACTGTACAACCACACTACCCCCTCTACCACTCAACTTTTTTAACATCTCTACCACTCTACCACTTTACTGTACAACCACACTACCACTCTACTGTACAAGCACTCTACTGTGTACTACACTGTACCATATCTACCACTCTACTAGCACTCTCTGCCACTCTACTTTACTACCATCTCTACTCCCCTACCTTTACTACTTTCTCTATCAATCTCAACCACTCTAATTTACTACCATCTCAACCACTCTTACTCTACTACCATAACTACCACACTACGGTACCACACTACCAGAGGAAAGGAGTGGTGGAAGAGGAACAGACAAATGACGAGAGGCGATAAAAAGAAGAGAGGACACCCAGGAGACGGCAGAGGGCATAACGTATGAAGCTGGAGCGTTCGGCGGCGTCGACGAGGAGCCTGAGAGGCCAAGCGCTGGCAGAGAAAAAAAAAGCCACCAAACGAAAGCAAGGAAATACATTGGACAAACCTGACGACAGTCCAGCAGAGCGAAGGGTTCTTCCGTCACGATCATGTACGCCTTCCGTTGGGCTAGTGGAAAGCATGGCAACAAAAGCAACAAGGAAACGCGTACAAATCTCGAACGAAAGAAATATGCTACTGATCCGGACAAACAGAAGAAAAAAGACGATCGAGCAAATTCTTCGTTACCTTCGTCTCTACGTCAGCCATATAGACAATCGGCACTTTGTCAAGCCATTTGATATCTCTGCTGTATGACTCCTTTCCCTACTTGAGCAAAATTATCATTCTCTTTAACCTTTCGCTGTTAAAGATGTTTTTAATTTTTTTAAATAACCGTTTACTTAATTTTATTTCTTTCAATTTATTTTAATTTACTGCCACGCCAGCTTATGTGTTGTTCTTGTCTTTATCGTCATTATTTTTGTTTTATTGGCCTAAATTACTAAGCAAACTCTGTGTGAGTATGAGTTTCAATCATGGTGAATTGTTTTGGTAAAGCATACTGTATGTAGCAATTTTCAAAGCAAATTTGTTGCGTCAGTTGCTTCGGTAAAGTAGTAAAATTCACTTCTGGGCCCATCAACCCGCGAATCTATGGGAACAGTCGCACGACTTTCTTGAAAATTTACTGAAAACACAATGTACATATACGCTTCAAACTGAAAAAGATGGGCTCCCTAACATTGCAAAGCCTCATTCATTATTTATTTTAGCCCCACAATAGCCTCAAGGTACTGACGCTTTGGCCTAAACAGCTAATTATATGAAAATGCATCTTGTGACATAGATAACTTGTAGCAGAGCTTGACGTGGTACCGCCCGCTTCTAAAGTGGCTTTTCTCCTTCTGCAGTAGCCATAAGTACGCTTGAATCAGATCATTATCCACATGTACATTTATCTGCGAGAAGCAGGAGACAGGTAAAAAACCTTACATGAAGTCGCATTGCACCTAGTTGCCAGGAAAGTGCACTGCTCCAGGGAGCTATCTACTAGTGAACCGACCTGGAGTAGAAGAGACGGCTTCAATTGAAGCAACTTCTCATCAAGTCTAAAAAGTAAAAAGGCTTTCAAAAGGTGAAATTGAAATTGCATTTTAGACGTATTTGCCGCCATTCATTATATTCTAGACTAGCTGTCTAATACCCGGCTACGCCGGGTATTTCTGGTGACGTATAAGTTGTAATGTGACAGAGGTCGGAGGAATTCAGTGAAAGATTTCGTGGTATACAATATTCTTTGTTTTGTTGTCGTGAGTTAGGACGTAAAGATTGTGAGGAGAATGGACACGGGAACAGGCGACATAGAATTGTCCGTGGGAAAAGCAGTGAGTTAGGAGTGATAGTCCTACGATGTCTAAAGTTTGACCTTGAGCTTTGTTGATTGTCATGGCAAAGGATAGTCTAATAGGAAATTGCAGTCGTCTAAAGGGTATTGTGGTGTCAGTGGGAATGAGAGGTATGCGAAAAATGAAGACGTGTTGTCCTTGGTGCTGGCCAAGGGCGATAATGGCCTCAATGACATTGTGTCTAAGTTCATGGATGATTAGCTTGGTGCCGTTGCAAAGTTTAGGGGCATCGAGATTACGTAGAAGGATAACGGGAACACCTTTCTTTAGACGTAGTATATGCGGAGGAAAACCAGGGGGGTCAAGGGAATTAAGAAGTTCTGTGGGAAAAAGTACTGCTCCGTCATCGTCAACTGGAGTGTCCATCGAGGGGTATTCTTTAAGTTCGGTTGGTATTTGGTCAAGTAGAGAGTCGTTAATTGTCGCAATTGCATCGTTTGTAGGTGCAAGAATTGCTCGTTTCGATAGCCAGCTTTGGTCGGTGAAATTAGCGGCGAGGTCGGGAAAAACGGCGTTTTCAAGTTGTTCGGGAGAGTAAATAGGATTTCCGTACGGAATTTCGAGAAAGTTGCATTCGTCTGTTGGGATTTCACCGTTTCCTATTCGAAGAAGGAGGTCGGCGTATTGGCCTGCGAGAACGTCATTTTCGAGGTGCACTCTCATATTTGTGCGGAGATGCAAGGTTCTTACGGTTGGCCAGAGTGTTCTAGATGCTTTCAGAGACGCCTGTAATTGGTCAAGACGCGTACCTCTAGGCACGATTGGGAGGGTTTGACGAAAGTCGCCTGCTAAGAGAAGAGTGAGGCCGCCCATCAAAGTGTCGTTTTGCCGAATGTCTCGGAGCGTGCGATCAAGAGCTTCAAGAGCGCGCCTATGGGTCATAGTGCATTCGTCCCAGACAATCAGTTTAGTGCGTTGAAGAAGTCGAGCTTTAACTGTGCCTCTTTCGATGTTGCAGGAGGGGTGGTCTTCCTTGGAGAGGTCTAGTGGTAATTTGAAAGTAGAGTGAGCCGTTTTACCCCCCTGAAGGAGAGTGGCGGCAATTCCGGAAGAGGCCACTGCAAGTGCAATTTGTCCCGAGGCTCGAACTTTTGCGAGAAGAAGATTAAGAAGGTAGGTTTTTCCCGTTCCCCCTGGCGCGTCAAGAAATATGATTCGGCCCGTCAAAGGCTGATCGGTTTCTGTGATATTGGAGCAAATGGCATCGTAGGCTTCGTGTTGGTCGGGGCTAAGAGTCGGGGTCCTGGTCTCAATAATGTGGTTCATTTCGCGAAGGTTATACGACAGTTCTGCTAATATTTCTTGCGGAGTGTTATCTGCTATGCCTTGAGAACTTCGGTCGGGAGATTGTATGCCGTAGTGAGAAAGTGGCTTTCCGCTAGGAAACGATAGGAGCTTGTCTTCAATGTATATTAACGCTTGGTTGAAAAGGATGTCGGAGAAAGGCAAGTCGTTTTGAGATAACAGTTGTCGTCGGCGATGCAGAAAATCCTCTGACATGGGTTCTTTGTGGGCTTCCCACAATGCAGGAGGATCGGCGACAGAGCACATGTGAAGCATGATGGCAAACATGTCACGAAGATTTCGTGGCATTTGGGAAACTGCGGCTTCGGTAAGTGCATTGTGCCAGTGATCGTCGCTTTCCAAGAGTCCTCTGTGCTTGCAGGCTTCTTGGTAGGTAGGATACACCGTTTCATTGAAGGTGCGCAATGCTTCGAAGCTGGTCGGACCTCGGACAGTGTGGAGAAGAAGGCGTAAGTGGTAGCATTCGGTGTCGTTCGGATGAACGGTGTAGACTCGCCCGAGGCAGTCGGATTCATAAATTAGCGGATATCCTTCGACGCACTGTCCTCGTTGCCGGCGGCGCCATGATTTGCTTTGCCACGTGTAGTATTTGGGTACATCCACGTATAGAAGTGTTCGTGCAAAGGCGTCCTTTTGGCAGAGCGCGAAGAATTCTGTGAGAGTGGTTTTGGGAGGTTGCTCTGCTTGATCAGCGGCATTTTCGGCATTAAAGGTCACCCTTTGGCCATTTTCTAAGTGGACGTGCAGCTTTTGGACAGCGGGGTGGTGATGGTGAATGGGAAATGCGCATATTCTCCAGACAGCTTCGTTTGTGCTGATGTACCTGGCTGCTTGGAAACAGGTAATTTCGTCGTTTGTGTCTTGCGGTCGCACGCCAAAGACTGCCATATCTTGTCCTTTATGTACATATTTGCAGATGTATTTGACGCTTTTGACGGAATTGGAGATTTCGACGTTGATGTGGCATTTGAATGTGCGAAGAAGAAAGGGGTTGTAGGGAACAATCCATCGGTTGTCGACGGTGCGTCCCGGACTTAGTTCTGCGGTGTTACCTCCTTGATCGGGAGAACGACGTCTGTAAAGAGGATAACCGTTTTCTCCCGTCTGGGTTTCGGAGGCAAAGTCTCTTGGATACTTTTTTGTGCACCTGCCGTTTTCCATGCACGGGGAAGACATGTTCCGTTCGCCACATGGTCCGTGGACCATGTGCTTTTTTACCAGTTCATAGAGGATGGGGTCGGCTTCGGGATCGGGTAGTTCAGCTGAAATGACTTTGTCAATATCATCGGGTCGAACTTTTTCGTACAGCCAAGTTAGCAAGTGTATATGAGGCAAGCCCCGTTTTTGCCACTCTATGGCATAAGCGTGGCAACGGACTTTGCCGAAGATTTCTTTGTGATCCATCAAGTCCATGAGTTTTTCGACTTTTTGCTTGAATACGCGTGCTGTGATGTCTTGGCGGTCGGCGGGAGATTGGCCTTCAAAAAGTTCATTTTCAATTTCGGAGCATCGAGGATTGCATGTCATGGTAGTGAAGAGGTCAGGAGCTCCAAATTTTCTGACGTAAGTCATCGTATCCTGAAAGCGTTCGTGCATGTATCTAGGAGAACCGGTAAAGGTGGATGGGAGTACGACAGTGCGTCCTATGCTTTCAACATCGTCTGCTCGGTGAACCGTATCACGAAGTCGAGAGTACTTGTCGACGCGTAGGGTATCTTGACTGTAACGAATAAAACTGAGTCTCTCGGACTCGATTTTAGCGTATGCGTCAACAATGAACTGGTGGGAAAGCGGTCCGCTTCGGTGAAGAATGTTGAACTCGTTCTCTCTTTGCATTAGTCGATAAGCGTAGAATTGAAGTGGGCTCATTTTCTTCGACGTCGGGCGCTTTGTTTGAGGATTGGACAAATACGTTTCAAGGTGGTAACCGTCCTCTCCGCGAGGGAACAAAAGAGGATATTGCCAGGAGTCGTATGCTCTGTTTGTTTCTGAGACACGATGGATTTTGTCATCTTTAGCATGAAGTACAATGTCTCTGTGACCCGCGTTCTCATTGATTAGTAACGCGGCAATTTCGGAGCAGCTGGGGGCGTTGTATCTTCGCGGATGTTGACCAGGGGGACGTTTGTCAGCACGAATGACAATCTTATGGCTATCGTTAATAAGCCCCTTTTCGAACGCGGTTTTGAAATCACGTATGTAAGGATTTACAATGTGCAGCATGCTCTGTAACTGCGCTAACAGAGTGCGATCGATGATATGTCGAACGGCGTCGGACTGAACGGCCACTCGTCGGAGAGCCTGTTGCTCATAATTCTCTATGAAGTAAATTTGCAGGAAGCAGGGTTGTTGATGAGAGGGTGGCGTGACTGAACCTACTGAATGATACACCTGTCCTTGTATTTTAAAAGTAGGCATGTATCCGGGATAGCGAACGATGTTTTTCGCTCCAAAAGAAGTCATCTGAAAGCAAGAATTGTACGCGCGAGTATGAGAGCGAAAGCGGATAGATTGGGGATCAGTATTGCACAGAAGGCGTTTCAGAAGAATCGGTGGTTGAGGAAGTGGTTGCAAAATGACTTTTCCGTTAGAACAGCACATGGATGGCGGTTCGCGAAGCCATTTTTTGGCACCGCAGTGCTCGCAAGCGTAGTCCATGCCACCTATGTTTCCGAAGTCAAACGAAAGGGCGGGGTCGTAAGCGAAAGCCGCTTTGGAAAATGAGAAAGTTCGGCGGTTGCGTCGTTGGTGTGAAGAAGCGCTCCCTCTCGCTGACTGGATGCGAGATGCTCGCTCTTGAACACGTCGTCGGGGCAAGGGGCGCGAGAGAGTATCATGGTTTGGGGGAGAGTGAGAGGGAGCTGCCGCCTCAGAAGAAGGCTCCGCGTGTAGAATAGGCGGACAAAGGGGTGCGTGAGAGGAACTTGAAGAGGGTGGAGTGCAACTTGGAGAGGAAAGGGGTGGAGAATATTCGTGTATTGTGGCAGACGTGGACGGTGGAGAGTCCTCCGCAGGCGTTGGAACGATGCTGGAGGCGTGGTGGGAGGCACGGCGCCTTTTAGCGGAGCGCGGTTCTGAAGAATATTTTCGCTTCCGCGGCATGAAGATTTTCTTGACTTCGTGATACTCTCGAAATCGTGATATTGGTAATCGTGACCCAGTAACAGGGCAACAAAACTAAGAGAAACGGGGGAATTATGATCAGAAAAGAAATCAGAAAAAAACGAACTTCGAAATGAGACTATTCGTCGTTGAAGGCGATGTCGCTCGAGAATCGAGTCGATTTGCTTGCTCAGACGACACGAAAGGCGTGCTGAAGAGCGAGTTTGCAGGAGAAGGCGAACGAACGCAGAGAGCCGAGTGTTTCGTAGAGAAAACGTTCCGAATGACGACGGCAGGCTCGAGATCAGCGCAAAACGAACGAATGGAGATGTCGAAAAAAAGGTAAGGCTTTCTTCGATGTGATTCGGTGGATACGATTCTTTTCGGAAGCAGCGTGAAGATATCGGGAGAAGCGATCAAGATGGCGGCGCTATCACGTGACTGACGGGGCATCGTGTTTTAGGCACAAGGCAAAAATTTGATGCACATCTTTAATTTCTCTTGCACGTAAGAGGTCGCGGAAATTACTCATGCAAAAAGCATAAACTACGGTCACGCGCCTCTCGAGCTCAATTACACTATACGGTTATCGAAAAGTCACACGTCGTCGCCTTCGCCTTCGCTAACGTTGAGCGCTTCTTCAAGAGCGGGCAAATAGTTGTCTTCAACGCTGGACGATATCGGCAAAGCAGCCGCAGACAAAGGATTTGCAGGATTCGGAGAAGGATTCGGACGATTCGGTGAAGTCGGCTTAGGATTTTCCAGTGATCGCATCTCGACGTCGGGATTGCGAACAACGTTCAGAACGGTCTAAAAATGCCTTACAGCAATGCATGAAATGAGAAACATCGTCTTACCATTGACTGATTGTTGTATGTCAATGTGAACTGTTTCGCATCGATCAGTTTCACCGGTGTCACGTCGTCTTCGGATTCGGTATTTGCCATCTTCCGCAAAGCGTCGCCTTCTGCGTGAAGACGCAGCCTGAATGAGTTGACGTTTATGCTGAGAATAGCCGAGACGCGGCGCTTGCAAGATGCTAACGATGAGACGGTCGGACAGGCGTTGCATCGACCGATACCTTTCACATCCCTCAATTCCGTCATGTGCCCGTTCAGGCAATCCCCGCAGACATATTGGGACGAAAAATCTGTGACGCTGGCGACCGTTGCTCCCTCGACTGTTGCAGCAGCCGAAACAGGCTTCTTGTAGGAAAAGCGGACTCCCTCGACAGGGGTTTTCGAGCGCTCAATGCGAGCGTTGTGTTTCGGAGTTGTCAACGTGTTTTCTCCGCCGAACTCTTTTACCATGAGACCGCTGAAGTCGTAGCACTGTCCGATTTCGACCGTGTTGACGTGGATCGCCCACAGATTCACAGTGGCTTTTCCCGTGGGGTCCTCGACCGTAATCGTTTGAACGGGTGTTCCAGACATCGTAGCTGTAGGAGATTGGACGTTGACGACGCCGGCGGAAAAAGAGACTTTCGTGTATGGTAGAAGTCCGTCGAGCTCGCTGAGAACAATCTTTTGCGGTCCGGCATCCTTGGCGGCAATCGATAATGATGTCTGGTTCGAAAAGACGCGAGGCGATCTCCAGACGGCGGTTCCATCTGTTATCATGACTTCCATGTCGTCTCCGGAACGTGACGGTTGAACAACGGCGTTCGAAAAGTTGACTGGGCGACCGTTCTGCGCAAGATCGCGAATCTTTTCGGCTTTTTTGGGGCTGAAGCCGACAAACCGCTTTCGACCCGACTCGTCTCCCAAATAACCGTCAAAAAATTTTTTGCCCGGTGAATCTTCGAGACCCGAGAAAACTTCGATTACTCCGTGAACGCTCGCCTTATATCCTAAAAAGGAGAATACATACGTGTATATCGCAATAGACGATGTAGCTTACCACTTTGCTGTGGGAAGATATCAGACAGAGTATCGAATTCTTGCGGGCGCGGCCTCTTTCGCGGCGACGACTTCGTAGGGGAGTGTTGTGCCGACATGACTTGAAAAAATGTCGACGCAGAGATCTAACAAAAATTCTAGATACAGCAACTACGAGTGGCTGTCGTTGGGCTCACCGATACGTTGGCGTAAAAGACAAAAAGAAGAAACAAACTGTTCGTCCTCATCAACTGACGAAAAGAGAAGCAGTAGCTGGCAAAAGAATCAGCTATATACGGCGAACGCAGCAGTAACGATCGACTTACATCAGAAGCGATTCGCAAAACAGCGATAAACAAAAAGAGGCAATGAGAGCTCTATCGATCAAGAGTTCGAACGAAATTGTCGCGAAGCAGCGCCGCAAACTCACCGTCGCTTCGCAAAAGAAAACGAAGAGCAATTCGTGAACGCCGCAAACGCAACGCAGCGGGCGGCGAAACAACAAAGGACGGCTGCGAAAACTGTCGATCAGATCGGTGCGCGCGAGGCAACAAAATCGGCTCACCGCGCGAAGCCAATGAGAGTCGCAAAAGGATGCGAAGAGCAATTCGAAGTAATCGCAAAGGAAACAGAGCGAACAGCGCGAGCAGAGGACCGATTGCGGAAAGTGTCGCGAGAAGGGGGGGTGCGCGAGGCAACTAAATTGGCTCAGCGTGGCAAGCCAATGAGAGACCGAGCAGCAATCATGTGATCGTCATTTGACCAATGGTCTTCCCCGATGACGCGTCCCGGAAGTTGCCCCTGCGGCCCTCGAACCGCAAAACGCGCAAAACGGCGTGAAAACGTCCTCGACAGCGTCCTTTGCGCGAAAAACCGAATGAGAAAATACATCTTCGCAAATGGTAACTGTCTAATCGACGGTCAGTTGCGCGGAAAGGCGAAAGCAAAAGAGGGCGTAAACCGGCTACACCCTCTGCGAGCGAAATCTAATTACGCCACAGATCGCTCGCGAATCTCGCGCAAACGACTATCGCGAGCGAAAGCGAGCGGTCTACGCGCCAAACGCACACGCGAAAAGCGAACGCGAGTTCGACCCAAAAAAAGGCGCGCAGGAGCCGCACCAGCAACTCCCCGATCCGCACTCCGCGACAACCGCGATCCCCCGATCGGGGCGCCGCGACAAAGCGACCGGCGTTACCACTCCGCCGGACCTCGAAAATTGTGCTCGTGCGGCGACGCGGTGCAAAAGCGCTTCGTGCGGTCGAAGTAGCGTTTAGAAATTTGCACTTGTGCTCTTAGTAGTATAGATACAGTAACTGCCAATGCAGTGTACTCACGAGATGTAATTAGTGTACAACAGCTGCTCATCGTTCACGTGAAGCAGCTCATAGACTATTTGTTATCATATAATCACGTTTTTCCGTTGATCAACGTCCTTGCTGTATGAGTATGGGGCGTTAAAATATTTCAATTAATATAGATTCTAGATGAGGTCAACAATTTTCAGAGATATGAACTCTAAGTAAAAAATTTCCGTTATTGCTAGGTTATTGCTAGGTTACTAAGGAATTGATAAGCGTGTAAGGTTTCTTTCGAGCATCTGCTGCAGTAAATTTCGAAAATGTTTACTTCTGTGATACATCCACCAATTGCCTGCTTGGTGGAATACCTGGGCCTGGACGAGGCTGTTCGTCGATGCGCGCGGCTTAGTGCTGGTCAAATTAGACATCAAAAGCGCGTACCGTATGGTTCCGGTCCATCCGGCCGATCGGCACTTGCTTGGCGCCGCATGGAGGGGCGACGTGTTTGTGGACACGACACAAACGTTTGGCCTTTGCTCTGCTCCGGTGATTTTTTCGGCGGTGGCCAACGCGTTGCTCAAATAATGACTAGAGCTAAAGCATAACTCGTCTGGAACATCGTTATTTCCATCTAGCAGAGGGGGAGAGGGCTGCTACTCTGCATCAAATTAGCTCCTGCTTCATCTTTATTCGCCTGCCCACGAAGGCCCGAAGAAGAACACAGTAAGGCATGCACTTCTTTTTAACAAGCCCTAACTTGCCAGCACCTGCACTTGACTGTCCTAGCTTAGGGCCATTCTGAGCTGAAAACAATAATATCGCAAAACGCATTGAAATCAGCGTTTATACGGGGTTGGGACAACACTTTACTCAGAGACCGAGCAGCCCACTGAATGTCCTCCGAAAACCAATACGTAACAGATAACGAGCGCTTTATTAACTCAGCGCAAGTCTTCTTAAATTCGTTCTCTGCTACGTCCAGGAAAAGAAAGGCAGACGCTTCATTCCCAACTAGATTTTCAACATCTTTGTGAGGCCATGTTGAAATGAAGTAAGACGCGACGAGAATTAGGACGTGCGTAAAACTCGTGTCTTTAAGGTGGTTGCTCCCTACTTGAGGCCCCGCCTACCTCATTCCTTGTCTTCGTTTATGACAGTTGTCCTTGATACTCTTCGTTTCTACATGCATTCTAAACTTCTCGGTAGCCCGTAACACATTCGCCTTGTTTCAAACTTCGCGCGTTTACGGTTCCCGGAAGGGGAGGCGGTACTAATTAGTAAGGCGGGCTTACTTATTGAGTTGTCCCGTCAGAGAGGGAACATCTGGTATTTCTGGAATTTCGTTGGGAAGATGAACAGAGCGACTTCTGCCTTTCGAGAAGCCTGTTTCCGCGAGCTGAAAGTATTTTCAAGGAATCCCAAACTGCCGCGGCGCGAAGGCGCCTTGGCCGCGCAGAAACTGACCGCGAAAGGCGAGCAAGGGTGTATTTGCAGCTTAAGAACTACTTCTGGGTAAGTAATGGGCGAGTAGCAGATCTAAATTGGTTGTAATGGGTGTTTAGTACGAAAGGAGATTTGGGGGCAAATTAGTGGTCAAACGAGGTACAGTGAAACAGGAACAACCTATATCTGGCCAGATGAAGTGAAAGACTGCCTCTGCTCAATGTTTCCACGAGATGTTTAAGGGGCCCTCAATCCGGGCAAGAGGGATCCTTCAAGACTGGACGTAAGATAAAGAATGTGTGCCACTATTATTACCTTACTTCTGCTAGTAGCGTCCTCTGTGCGTTGTGACACTTGCGGATTTCTGCGTTGAGTTTGGCGAAAGGCGGCTTCTCCAACGTCACCGCTTAGAAGACGATTCAGACGAAGAAGATACTCTGTCTCAACTTCAGCCTACCAGCTCGTCTTCGTCGCCATCAACATCGGTCGAGTACTGAAGAAAGAGCTGAGTTGCTTACTAACGAAATAGCTAAGTTGCCCGCAGGCAGTATCGGTTTCCTGTGTTAGAAAGAAAATTGATGACGTAGAGGGCTGTTACGGTACCTTCCTTTTCTGCGCGTTCACCTTCTTTGACTTGATCTTTCTCTTCTTTTTACATTGGCCTTCAACATCCTCTTCTTCAGCCTCCTCTCCATAATCACCTCTCCATAATCATGAAAAATTCCTCTTTTTTGCCCACGTTTTCCTTTTCTCCGTCTCTTTCGATCTGTCTCTCTTTCGGCGAACTCTAGCTGCTTTCACAGGGGTTGTCTTTCCGCATCTTTGATGCCCATTGCTTTTCGTCAGGGCTTCATTCATTCCATGAAATACTGGGAACTCCAGCCTTTGGGTAGTCATGTTTGCTTGCAAAACCCCTAGATAGGTCGAAGTCATGTAATGGAGACGCTGATAATTGCTCGACTTGTTTCTATGTATAAAACACATTATATATATATTGTATATTTGCGGTTTTTTCTGCATTTGCTAGACCTGAACTGCGGAAGAATTGAGAAGGTTGACTCGCAAAGATTTGTGTGTCCTTTTCCAAGCTCCGGATGAATTACTCGGTGTGCGTCAGTGGCTCTTTTCTTGCATTCTATCTCGTAGAGGAGAGCATGTAGTGGGCAGGTGAGAGTAGCCTTGCTGTTGTATTCCTTTCCCTCGCATTGCAATTCTCCTTCTTTCCATGAATTGCAGGAACAAACTCTTTGTGGATGAAACTCGCACCTCCCGGTCTCCCATGAGTGTCTACATATAGTAGATCCTTTTCTGTTAACTTACATGTTTCGCGCGTGGTACTTTCCAAGCGTTGTCATCAATTTTGCTTATGTTGCGGGGTCGTTTCCTGCTTCTTTTACTGCAGTGAAATGGTTAATCTTTGCTGCACGAATGAAGTCATCTCGTATACAGCCGCAGCTGCTGCTATGTTTGCCTGCGTTGCACAGGCAGATCTTCCTTCACTTTTATCTCGTCGAAAACGAGGACCACGTGGTTGTGACCAGCCGCATTGGAGTTAGCGTCAGCCGCGAGTAGATGGTTGACTTCGAACTGGAATCCGACGCGGTTTTCAAACACGTGTTTATAGACACGCAGGGTACGCTCGGATGGTAGCGTAATGAACCCAGCTGCCCGCCTGTAGTCGTAAGCCCCGGCCGATCGAAGACGAATGCTCAAAGCCAATCGAATCATGGTATGTGGGTGCCACCGCATACCTTGTCTTTGGATTTCGCAGACTTTAATTTGTAATTTTTTTCGTGTGACTAAGCATCCTTTTGCAAGTCGACCAAACGACACTATGCTTAGGCTGATACAAGAAAACGGAAGAGTACATCTTCAGTTCAGTTCACAGTTTTATTTTAATACGGAAATCCTTCAGCACGTGGGCCGATCTTCCAGGAAACCGTATACAGGGGAATGACAGCAAAAGGAGAAAAGAGAAAAATGACAATATTTACAACTATAACTATATAACCTCTAAATCAGTACACAGAGTTTTGATTGAAATAGTTCTTCAGGCCCAATTTAAAGATCGCGGGATCATTACTCCCTCTTATGATTGCCGGAAGCGAATTCCATAGAGTTTGAGCCCGAAAGAATGGAGAACGACGAAGTGCCTCGGTGCGTGGTCGGATGACGTTGACCCCAGAAGCACTGAGACGAGTGGCGGCACCGGTGCGCTGAATACGCCCAATTTTCGCCGCGAGAACAGAAGCTGTGGCGGAGTTGCACAAGCAGCGGTAACTCAACATTCCTAGTTGAGTAGCATGGCTTCACAATCTTGCAGTACAGGCTTTGGGCAGAAATGGTCGATGTTGGAACTCACGAATCGCTCGAGTCTCCTCGTGATGTCCCAGCGTTCTTGGGAAAACAAACAGGATCAGAAGGAAAAAGAGTTACGTTTGCAACTGCTGTTTCGGAGCTGGGAACTTCTATCGCGTCGGCTGTGTCAGGCAAGCCTGTTTGTCTACGAAGCTCTACGGCTGGAGGCGACGTTTCTCTTAGCCCGTCCAGAAAAGCAGAGATTCGTAGTAAATACATTCAACAGCTACGCGAACTTCACGATTTGATGAAGATAGGAGCTATAGATCAGTGTGAATTTGACGACCAGAAGAGCTTGATAATGGGTGAGCTGGGTAACATTTAGCAAACAGTCTGCTATACAGATTTGAGAACATGCTTTGGTTATTCATAGTTTAAGTAAGAAAATCGTAAAAACGCTTTGTTTTGTTAATTAAGGGTTAATTAATTGAGCGTTGGCAGAGTTAAATTTAACGTTTTACGAAAGAGTCTATTGCATGGAATTTCCTTCTACCGCAGAATAAAGTTAACGTGTATAACCACTATGAGATATGTACTGTTCACAGTCTCTCTTTGTGACATGAAGAAAAGCTTCAACGATTAACTTCCTGTAGCCAATGGCGCTACGCATTAGACGACTGGATTCAGCTCTGATAAAATATTTCACTTCAGAAAACACTTCTTCTATCGGGTTAAGATCGGGACTGTACGGTGGAAGAAACTTTACCAAAACGCCTATACTTTGAAGGAGGCCTGTCACTTCCTTCGTATATGATGAATGGATGCGTTATCCATTACGACAATGCTGTGAGGGTTTGTTCCATTAAAGGGCTGAAAATGCTGCAGCATATTCTTCCTTAAAAAATTAGCAAACGTTTCACCACTAATGTTGTGGTCGTAAGTAACTGCGTCGAGTACACCCGACATTGAAATGGCGGCAATAGTGTTTTTTCTCTTATTGTAAAATACAGGAAACTTCTCTGTGGCTTTTTTACCTCTTGGAGCATATCCGTATCTTCTAATTCCATTACGAAAATCGAATCCAACTTCATCAATAAAAACGAACATTTCAGGCAAGTAGTACGGATTGCTGACTACCACGGCTTTAAAGTGAGACCGTTTTTTCTCACATCTGCAAGACGCAATTGTTTTCAATTTTTTGCGAGAGAAATTACTTGATTGCAAAAAGCGGCTGAGTGTCGATAGGCTTGCTTCTCTTCCTGTTTTGTGAAAAAGGTATGCTAAAAGCTCCCGCAAATAAACTGTGGGATTGCGAATGACGCGAAGCAGTTCGAATTCATCAACCCGGTTGAGAATCTTCATCGGACCATGTCTCTGTCTCTAAGCAGTAACGTCGCCGGTTCTAAGAAGCCTCTGGTTGTATCGACGAACTGATTTCTCCGATATGAAGAGTATTCCTGCTATTTTGCTTGGCGATTTTCGTTGACATAGAAAAAGCCGCACTACTCGCCATCGTAGATCCGTAGAATAAGCTTTAGCCATGATCAAGCTGTCAGAGCTGCACAGTAGTTTCGAATACTTAGGAGATACCCGTTGGCTAACCCCCTGTAATTTCGCTGTAATTTTTGGGAGGATTTGTTCTGGGACAATTTGTCCTGGGGACAATTTGTCCTGTGACAATTTGTCCTGTGACAATTTGTCCTGTGTACAATTTTTCCTGGGGACAATTTGTCCTGGGACATTTTGTCCTGGGACAATTTGTCCTGGGGACAATTTGTCCTGGGACAATTTGTCCTGGGACAATTTGTCCTGGGACAATTTGTCCTGGGGATAATTTGTCCTGGGACAATTTTTCCTGGGACAATTTGTCCTGGGACAATTTGTCCCCTGGACAAATTGTCCTGGGACAATCTTTTATCCTGGGACAATTTATCCTGGGGCAATTGGTGCTGGGGACAATTTGACCTGGGACAATTTGTCCTGGGACAATTTGTCCCCAGGACAATTTGTCCTGGGGACAATTTGTTCTGGGACAATTTGTCCTGGGGAGAATTTCTCCTGGGACAATTTGTCCTGGGACAATTTGTCCTGGGACAATTTGTCCTGGGACAATTTGTCCTGGGACAATTTGTCCTGGGACAATTTTACCTGGGGACAATTTGTCTTGGAGAAACTGCGCGTGCGCAGTTGTGTACGGGACATTCTTCAGACCTGCAGCTAGGACAGCCTACATGAAAACGACTGTATCTGAAGAGATACTGCGAGCTTCTGCTTCCACAAAAGACAGAACTCCGCAGGACTCATTCCCACTTCGGACGGCGCAAGACGGAACAGATCCTTTACCGTATTGCGCGTGTGAGAAGCCCAGTAACCATACACCTCGAAGGCGATAGGTCGAAACAAATTTCCTTCCTCCCACGTCAATTCTTCGTATTTCCTGATTTCACCTTTACTTTTCTTCCGCAGCGTGACCGACTCTCTCGCTCGCCGACGAGACAAAGTTCTTGGACAAGGGATGAGTAATAGTGACATCCAAGAAGAGTTTCTACCATCTTGAAAGTCGTAAATAACGATGTCAGGACGTTCTTCACCTGTATATTGCGAGGTGACTTCTTTTCTGCAACGGAGGTGTAATGCCCTGCTCTGTAGCCGTTGGGGGTGTACCCTCTTTATTGGTCTACAGGTGGAAGTGCTCTCTAAGGAAAGTCGCTCTCCTTATGTACTATCGTGTGACGTACATTACCTAACTACAGTAGGGACCTTACTACTATAGTCCAACTCCACATCCCCCTTTCTGAGGATGGGCCCTTACGACGAGCTGTATCTGTCCGAAGGTTTGGACGGTCTACCACTTTTGGTAGTTTTCTGCATTGGCGTCCTCTGGTTGTCTTGGACGGCAGGTTGGACTGCTTCTCCTGGCTCCTCCACGACCCGAGCACCTCCCTCTGCGCCGACGACTGGCTCCTCCAAGGCTGGAGCGCCTTCCTTTGCGTCGACGACATTATTTACTGGTTCTATTGCTGGTGGCTGGTTCTCGCCTCCTGCGTCGTCGCCCTCGATCTCAATATCGGGCTCTTCAGCTTGTTGCTGCGCTGGTTCCTGAGCGTCGGAGACATATGGGAGATCGTCGTCTTTGTCCTCCGTATCCACTCTCTCGTTTGCAACCATTAACCTTTTCCTGTTCCGGCGGAAAGTGCCGGACGGTGTGACAACGTATCTGGGGCTTGAGGCTTTCGATAACACTCTGCCGTGTTCTCGACGATCTTCAAGGAAAACTGCAGCTCCATCCTCCAGCGGCGGGAGTTGTTTTGCGCGATGACTTTTGTCTTATTGTTGCTTTTGTGTCTCTCTGGACTGTTTGTCTATTTCCACGATGTCGCTCCACGTTATCTGCCGGGAGACCAGTTGCTCGTGCACCATTGGAACCGTCGTCCTTAGACGTCGGCCGATGAGTATCTCTGCTGGGGAGAACCCATTACTCAATGGTGTCGCTCGTATGAATCTTTTGCTTTTCTCAGAAGATTCTTGATTGTTTGAACCATACGTTCGGCCTCGCCGTTGCTTTGGGGGTAGTGTGGACTGCTCGTGATGAGGCTGAAGAATTGCTTGAACGCCTTGGAGGCATATTGTCCGGAATACCGTGTCGGCTGAAAATTGACTTCAAGTGTGTGATGACAGCACTTGAAGTTGTCGATTCTAATTTCGCCAATTCCGGAAACCTGGAAATAGTCCACCACGAGAAGGTACGAATTTCTATTCCATTCGAATAAATCCGTACCGACCATTTGGGATTCCGACTGAAGCATCGGCTCCGGCTGGTTGGTTTTCTCTTTGTTGCAGATATCGCATCTTTCGATTTTCTCTTGAATTTGCACTGAGAGGTTTGGCGACCAAACAGAGCAATTAGCTCGGGCTCGGCATTTAACGATACCAAGGTGTCCTTCATGAAGACGCTCGAGCATTTCTTTTCGAAGACTTTGCGGAATGATTAGGCGATTTCCGCGAAGAAGGAGGCCTTCGGTGACCGAAATTTCTCCGGCTACCTTGTAGTACAGTTTCAGCTCTCCTTTCAGGGCGTTGACGTTGGGCCACCCATTGGCGCAAAATTTTGCCAAAAGACTGCAAACTTCATCTTTCTTCTGCTGTTCCCGAATTTCCGCAAGCTTGTCTTCCGTGGCTGGAAGATCTGCAATTACCCCTAAGGCGTATGCTACGGCGGCTTCCGTGAGCTCGTTGACGGCTGGATCCTTGTTAGGCAGCGGCGCGCGTGATAGGGTATCCGGCGTAAACATCTGGGAACCGGGAACATGAGAGATATAGAATCTATATCTGATCAGACGGAGTCGAAAACGCTAAACCCGTGGAGGAAGCTCATCCAGACGCTTCTCCACGCCGAGGAGGGGTACCAACGGTTTATGGTCGGTATAGACGAAAAATTGCGGCAGTCCAAAAAGGTAATCGTGGAATTTCTCACAAGCCCATGCGGTGGAAAACGCTTCTTTTTCGATCTGCGCGTAGCGCTGTTCGGCTGGCTTCAGTGAATACGACGCATATGCGACTGCACGTAAACTTCCGTCGTCTCCTCGCTGCAGGACAGCTCCAAGACCAACTCCACGGACACTATCAACTCGGCGTTGGGCGAGTAATGAGCCAGACACGGCGGCGAACTCAAGGCATCCTTGATTTTTTGAAAAGCCGTTGGCTGTGGCGCGTCCCATCACCACGCGTTTTTCTTCGATAGAAGACTTCGAAGAAGCTCGGTCAGCAACGAAAGATGAGGAATAAATGTCCCTACGTGATTGACCATGCCGAGAAAGCGTTGCACGTCTGGGACCGTTAACGGCGTCGGCATGTCCGTGATTGCTCGAATTTTGTCCGGATCACTGCGGATTTCCTCCGAGTAGATGATCTGACCCAGGTATTTCACTGAAGTAGAGTAAGTGACGCATTTGGTCAGATTGAGAGTTGCTCCGTTTTTCTCCAGACGACTGCAGACATTTCGCAGCCTTTTATCGTGCTCTGCCTTATTTGCGCCGTGAATGAGTATATCGCCCATCATACAGACGACGCCGGGCAGGCCTGCAAGCATTTGGCTCATTTGCTTCTGAAAGTATTCAGGCGCAGATGTTATGCCAAAGGGCAACCGGTTGTACGGACACCGGCCATAAGGCGTGAAAAAGGTAGTCAACTTGCGTGATACTTTTGCAAGAATGACTTGCCAAAAACCACTATTGGCATCCAGTGTGGAGAAATATTTGGCTCCTGTCGTCAACTGGGCTAGGGTGTGTTCCACTGATGGCAACATCACTCTCTCACGCAGGACTGATTCGTTGAGCTTGCCGAGATCTACGCAAATTCTTACGCGATCGGCCGATTTAGCACCATGCCAGAACACCAGTGCGTGGGTTCATCCACGCGAAAAATCACACCGGCCGCCTCCATACTATCCAGCTCGGCGCGAACAGCATCCATCAGCGGCCCAGTTAATTTGATGACAGGGCTACTTATTTCTTTGCGGAATGTTCCTCTCGAGCGGTCAACTGTTTCTTAGGTAAATCTGGAAATTTTAGGTGTAAAAATTACTAGAATTTGCGGTGAAAGATTCGGGAAACTATACCTGTACGATTTGAACACACTACTCCGATGCAGAAGAGCTATGCAACAATATGTCGTAGACATGTACGTCGAAACCGAAATTTCGTCCGATACCATCAGAAAGAATTACGAGCTAAGACGTATTCGAATTTTGTTGATGCTCTACTCACCGACAACGCTGATCCCCGCGACGTTGGACAAAAGTAGTACTACCTTCCTCCTTTAGCGTTATATGCACCAACAAACTCAAGATGCAATGTCATACGTTCGGAAATTTGGCAAACCATCACTCTTTATTACGATGACCTGTAACCCAAAGTGGCCGGAGATACAGCGAGAACTCTTCCATCGCCAGCAAGCGAACGATCGACCCGATATCGTTGCCCGCGTTTTTCATCTGAAGAAAGAAAGTCTTATGAATGCTTTGACAAAGGGCTGCATATTTGGAAAGGTGTCAGCTCCCGTCTCTACGATCGAATGGCAAAAGCGAGGACTTCTATGGGATCAGTAAAGCAGATTGGCTATGGGCTTTGTGACGGGACCCGTTGATCCGGGATAGGTGTTGATATCTAGCGGGTAGTATGCCCCGAGAAGCAATATCACAAAAACATCACATCGAAATCGATCGCTTCGGTCGCTTACCGCACGAAGCGCAGACCTTGTCTTGCGAGCGCACGATAAGTCGTATGCCGTTCCGCATCGTCCGCACCTCCATATAACGCCTTCTAGTAGGCCCTTGCACCTCTGGCAACCTATTTCGCAATATAGCGCTATAATCTTCACTTCGACGATTCATCTTACATTCCATGTTCCTTCCCGACTACGTGAGAACTGTGCATCTACTCACCAACGCCAGCGTAGCTATACATTAATTGAATTTGAGTTACCAGTAGATACAAAAACGCACGGACGTAGGCGTCGCTGACTTCGATCCGCGCAGACGAGATCGTTTAGTAGCACATTGTCTCACAAACATCAACGTCGATAACAAAGCACACGGCGGTCTTATTTCGCAGAGTCCCAACGTCACCGTTCCATCTGCTCCTTCCAGTCGTACGTGGGCGTCGGCACTAATGAAGCGAAGCGCACGAATCCTTGAGAAACGCGACGTCGTTCGAAGATTCGCGTGCCGCCTATTTGCTCCCGTGCTGTACGTGGACATTGCCGCTAATCAACGATCGAAGCGCGTGAACCCGCCTCCTTTTCCCGTGTGGGCGTCACGTTCGTACCGCGCATATAAAGCGAAACCTGTACCGACGTCGTTCGCTGACTCGCTGTCGCACATGCTATCGATCGTTCAGTTCAAAATGGCGATACTACGGTTCGTGCCGCCCGCCGCCTGCTGCTCTCGTGCTGTACGTGGAGGGAGGTCGCCGCTAATAAAGCCAAGCGTGTGAACCTTGCCAAATGCCATGTCGCTCGCAGACGACCCAACCCGACGTCGTTCGTTGACCCCGCCGTGCCATCTGCTCCTCTCGATGCTCCAATTCTCGTTGTTGACGGATCCTTCATCTCCAAGCAACCACGTACGCTTATGTAGCTACGCCATGCACCTGCCAGATCGAGGCCTACCAAGACCACTACCTATAGGGGCCAGCAGACATCTTTTATCATATCGCCACTTTTTGTTGATTGAGAACACGCATATAAAGCCACCAAACAGCAAATCGAAACTGTCTTCGACTTACTTCTTCATAACACCGAGTAGGACTTCATAATAGTGAAATCGTTCCTCGCTCTGGCAAATTTCAACTTCGACTCGCATAACTTCCTCTTCGCGATGACGAACGACGGCCGCCTAAGCACGAACGGCGCGACCACACCCTCGTACCACAGCCTGCTGGTAGGCGCGATCCACCGTCAAGAGCACTTCCTCATCGCATCCCGGCATCACGTACGTCGTCGATATTTTGAGCGGCGCCATTGGAAAGTCCGTCGTATCTGCGAAGCGAAAAAATATCGCCTTCTCTGCACAAGCACTTAGACGCGACCTACCGATTTTCTGCCGAAAATGGGGACAGCACAAAGAACTTCCCCTTCGTGCCAATTGCAACGCAATCCAGCATGAATCATGGATCTCTCCACCAGAACAGCGACACACTCGAACATTTCCGCTTTCCAGAACAAGGAGACAAATCACACACTGAGACATAGCTAGTAACTGTCAATGCGAATGCACTACACCCTAC